>NC_049902.1:30695835-30910376 GCF_001411555.2 Juglans regia | reverse complement strand
TATCCAAACTGAGCCTAAGAATGTACAAGAACAATTGTGTTCCCAAACAAAACCTAGTGCTCACGAAATAGGCATTTATCTTTTGTTTTTGCTGGAATAAAAAAGGAAAAGACGAGCATCGTAGTATCTAAATTTGATCCAGCATCACTATACTCCATTTGGATGCTAAAAATATCTCAAATTATTTGTAAATGATAGTAAAATAATTTTTAAATAATAAATAGTTCGTGAACAATAATGAATTGTTTGCAAGTAGTGAACTATTTATAAATAATAATAAAATAGTCTAATAACAGTTGTGTTATCAAACGTACCCTAATGTAAGTAGAAAATATAGCTCAAATCCTGTAGAGAGAGAGAGAGAGAGAGAGAGAATGCAATAGCAATGGCGTTCACAAGTGCCCAAATACGAGTTTTTTTCAAAAGCCATGGTCACTACTCTTGAGTCTGTTTGGGAACAAAACTATTATAGATATTCTCATACTATATCACAATTATTTACAAACAGTTAACTATTCACAAATTATTCACTATTGTTTCAGACGTATTCCATACGTACCAAGAGGACTCCTTGGACAACTTGGAGGTGGATCAACAAACCAGCAAATATACAAATAAAGAAGGGAGCTTGGGTGGTCAGGGGACCCTCCAATGCTTAACTTAGTTTTTATTTTTAGGACATTTTTTTTTCCCGTAAATTTCATTTCATGAGTTTGATCATACCTTGAGTGGGCTTTTACACTGGGTAGTTTGGAGTGTTGTTGCTTTCATCCCAAGGGGTTGTTCCATCGTGCCTCATGCTTCGTGCACGTGAATCAGTTTGGGGGTGTGATACCCTAAGGAAAATAATTAATGCGGCGTTGAGCTCTGACTCGCGTCTCAACGCCCTATTAGTCAGGTCCAGCGAGTCCCTATCTCTTCGCGGAGAAAGTCATGGTTGTTCTTTGGGCACACTCCCACGACTGCTGCTTCACGACCATCATTTCGGTTGTCTCTTACCTTGCTACGGCGACGCTCACCTTTCCTTCCTCGGGGTAGGAGTTATGGTTACCTCTCTCGCACACTTCTTAGTAGCTGTTTTCTAGGGATTTGAGGAGTTTAAGCCTCCTCAGCCTGTCCTAGCAACGCCCACTTTCATTTTTCCAGGTGAATGGTAGTTATAGCTTCTCCCACATGCTTCCTGGTAGCCATGTGTTGGTGATGATTCAAGGCGGCCGTCAGGTCGGCGTATGTCACCCCTGGCAACCTTTGTCGGCATCTCATTATTCTTGGGTCAGACCGAACATGCCTCTCACTTGGTGGGACAAGTCCACCAAAGGTTATTATCTTCACTTTGCGAGACCGATGAGCCTCATTTAGATCGTGGAATCTCAGACTTTTGGTCTAGGTCTTTTTACCCTCTTAATTATTTCGCTAATTCTCATTGAACTAGTTTCGTCCATGTCAATACTTGCTCGTTCCTGGCGTCCTCTTCTTGCAAGAGTGACTTGGGGGAACTGAGGATGGCGACCTCTCCTTCAACCGTGAGCTCTATCACATGAATGCCTATTTTAGTGGGTTTCAACTCTTGCACTTAGCATTCCTTGGCCATCACCTGCTCTCCTCTGACCACTCCTACGCCCGTGGTCGTTGAGAATTTCATCTTTAAATGGTAGGTTGCATCATAGCTCTTAATCTGTTTAATACAAGGCGCCTCAAGATGACGTCGTAGGCTGAGGGCGACTTCACTACTTAAAAATACGTCGTGATTGAAGAAATGTGGAAGTGTTCTACATGCCTCGTTTGTTTTGGGAAAACATCTCATCTCATCTAATCATTACAACTTTCTCAACTTCCAATACAAAATAAAATAAATAATTCAACTTTTTCAAATCTCAAAACAAAAATAATATCAAAAAATATACTATAACAATATTTTATTCAATTTTTTAACTTTAATCTCATCTCATTTCTGAAAACAAATGAGGTCTAAGAATCGATACAGACCGATTTATCACCGAAACTAAAACTTTTGATTTTTTCAATTTTGGTCCTATCCGATTTGATGGTTTACAGTTTACATGTGTGTCATTATATAAGTTTAATATTATAATTTTTTAAATACTAAATTTATAGTTTAGTATTTATTATTAACAATTAATAATTCATTAATATAATTAGTATCTAACTTATTAGTAAAATAAATAAACTTAAATAATAAGACTAAAATGTTCGCATAAAAAGAACACGTACACGTAGCATTACTTGAAAAGAAAAGAAAAATGATAAACATACTCACTTTTTACAACATATTATATAATTATGTTTTAAAATAAATAATATTTTATAAAATATCTTAAAAAAAGTAACATTATTTTATAAAAATACTCACATTTTAAAATATGTATTATAAAATAGGTTGCGTGTATCATTTCTTAATTTTTTATTTTTTTGGCCTCTGTTGATGCTATTTATTCTGTCGGGGAAGGTAGCAATTAATAAATCTAAAAAAAACAGGTTTAAAAGTCAGACAAGGATCATTTTTTAAATGAAAAGTTTTATTATGTATAAGTAAGTTTATATATTAATTTGTAAATTAATATTATTATTTTTTTATTTTAAATTTAAATTAACATTATTTTTAATAAAATAAACTTTCTAATTAATTATATTAAATAAGTGCAGCATAAAATTACTTATAAATAAATTTTTTCTTAAATGAAATGGGACAAGAATGCAAACGAAGTCTTATTTCATTTAAACATCAATATTAATAGTAATTTCATTTCATTTCTTTTTATCCACGTGGGCAATCATTTGGTAATTTTTGTTTTCTTTTGGAAAATCTAAATTACTCAAAAACAATTAAGGTTCATGCGCAAAAGGAAAGTTTCTTATTTTTAAGAAGTGTTAGACGTGGCATTATTTATAAATTATTAGAGTAATTCTTAATTTTTAAAATAATAAATTTAATGATTGATTATAGTGCGCATCAGTAAATTTGTTACTGTTGATAAAAAAAATCTACGGTAATGATTTTCGCTTAAGGCTTAAAAACATAAGCTAAATTATTTTAAATTAAGATTTTAGATGATGCGTAAATATCTCACTTTTAAAAGAAAAATTTTTCTCATAAATTATTATTCATCACTTTACACTTCAAATCTTATAAAAAAATTATAGAAAATACTCTAATCACAAAGTAATTATATAAAAGTAATCATAAAAATTAACATGATTTAATATGATTTGTCAAATTATAAAATTATTTTTAGTATAAAGTAGATCTAACAGATCAGATAAAACTACATCAATTTATATGATTGTTTTGTATAATTCTTATATGAATGTAACAGTCTTAAAAAATTATAAGTATAGAATATGTGAATAAATAATAATTAATAGATAGCATTACTATTCGTAAAATTACGCAATGAGGAGTGCCCCAAAAGCTAAAAAACATATTCTAAAAAAAAAAACTGCCTAAAAGCAAATATTTTGTTGAAATATTTTTGAGATTATTGGAGCCGAAAATAATTTTTGTAGTCGAAGGTCTTATTTTAGTAGTTGACAGTTGGGAGTGGCTGCTTTCATCGTCTCCAAAAGTCGGAGTTTAGACACGCATAGACCCGCCAATCAGAGTCTTTCCCTCCAATTCTAAAACCCTCTCTCTCTCTCTCTCTCTCTCTCTCTCTCTCTCTCTGTGTGACGGCCTTCAATTTCCTCTTTATAGTTTATCCCACACATTTTCCATCAAACCGCGTATTTTCTCCTTCAAATTCAACTCTCTTTCTCTCCATTTCTCACCCTCCGACCGCCCGCCACGATCGGAACCTCAGACGATGACCCACCCGATGTCGCCGAGGAATCCACGCACGGAGTATCCAAGTCCCAGCAAATCTACCGCCAGGAATCTCGAAGATCCATCGAAGAATATGGCTGTTACTGGAGTAACGGAGACCAATGGGAAGACAACCACTGCCTATTTGATAAAAGGCATGCATGAAGCCATGGGACGTTGAGCACGGTTGCTTAAACTCCTGGAAGCATAATTTTTTTGCCTGGATGTTTCATCTTCATTAGTGGACACTTTGGATGATACGCTGGCTGGCGTAGGATGACAATGCATGATTACCTGAATTTTGGTGAGGATGATTACTACCTGATATTGGACGAGTGGCTGTACGTTGTGCTGTTGCCATGGGCGAGGAGGGTGATATGGTTATAAGTTCCCGAGTCTCCATCTTTTTTCTTTTATACTTTATGCATAAATATCACAAAATGGGAAGGAAAAAAGTCTCTTCAATCTAAAGGCACATTCGACATAGTCCAAGACATGAGTAAGCGCTTTCAGGTGATTTGGCTGATCAAACTTTAAGAACTTAGTCGCAGATCCTCTTCAATTTCTTAAGACACCGTGAGAACATGTGGGTAGTGGTTTTGGTCACATTATGCATGCTATTTGTTGAAGTCAATGACTGGCGCTCCTTGCTTGAAAAGAGCACGGTAAGAATACATTAATGAATCATTGGTGTGTGAAGCTAATGAATTTTATTCAATGATTTGATCGTTTAGATCTCTGGGATATGTAAGTTTGAAAAGGTTGAATAGTTGAATAGAGTATGGGGAATGGAAAGGAAAAAGTGAGAAATAGGAAAAACAGAGCGAAAGGGGCACTGCAGACTGCAATGGAAGAATCCAAGTTCATCCAAATAATTTTGTACCGCACGAATTTAAGAGAAACCCCACGCGGCTGATTGAAACTTTGTTTAGTTAGATAGCACCATATAGTTAAAAAGTAAGGCTTCTTCCACTAAAAGGGGCATTGCCCTTACATCTGTAACATGAGATGATAAAAGCTTTAGTGGACACAACAATACCAAGTAGATGAAAGTAGTGAAATGAGCTGTAGTAATCTGCCTGTTTGAATACACTTCTTAGTCATTTAAGCGATGGCATACTGTTGCCTCGCCTAGTAGCTGATTTTGAAAGCTTGTTCTCTGAGGGCAGGGGGAAAAACTCATGACTTGTACTTGTTTTCTTTTCTTTGCACTCAAGGTTGGACCGTTGGTTGATTGATGTGGTGCTGACAAAGGATTTGTTTAGCTGATTGCTGTAGCTTTAGCCATGTAATGTTGGTTGCTGAGTTCTGATGTGAGTAGCTAATGCTTAATAATAGCAGAGGTGGTTGATGCCTGATTGATCTTTTAGTGATGCTTTACCGACGTTTTCTATTATCAAAAGCATTCTTGGATGGATATGATGTTAACTTTAATTCCTCTGCAGCTGCTGGATCTTTGTGATTCTTTAAACTCCATGGAAACTCAAAAACTTTGGTTGAATGTAAAATTTTGTAGCAGGTGTTTGTACCATGTAGCATACTGTTGCACAAAGGATTCTTACTCTTATTTTCATTATTATTATTAATCACAGAGAAAGGAGTACACCGCCCCCTTTCATCCTATTTTTCTTTTTTTCTCTTTATTTTACTGCTATTATTTTATATATGAGAAGTGTTATAATATGACGTATCACATCAAGTCACGTTAGTTTGTGAATTTATTTTTATGAAATGTCTTTGTGACTAAATCATTCTCTTAATATATATATTATTTCTAAATGCTTTTATTGATTGGTTGAGGATTTATACTCCCATTGAGTGTCCCGTGACAAAGATACCGTTAATCTATTTGATGTAGTACGATGAAAGGATCTTATTCATAATTTTTATTACATCCATAAAATATAAGTAGAAAGCTTAAAAAGAAAGAAGTCTTTTTGGTAAAAACGTGAAAACCAGAACCCAAAAAATAACGCACTGAGCTGTGCTTGATAATAAATACAGATATAGATGGAAAAGACACCTGTAAACATGTATCCTAATTTTAGTAACTAAAAATGGAGATTATTCCTCTTGCTTGGATAGATATAATAAATATAATATGAATATATATAAATATTTATATTGATTTCTGATTAATAAAAACTTAAAAAAATCAGTGTCCATTTAGAAAGTTTGATATTAGAAAAAATATACATATCAGTCGGAAGCCGCACACTCAAAGCTGAGTGAAAAAAAAAAAAATATATATATATATATCCATGAGATGTGTTGCGCCTTCCGGCTTATGCACATCATATTTCTTTGGTATTATAAAGTGGAACGTTACTGCAATATCAAATATTAGTTATGTTTCACCAACATTTTTGGGCATTTTTCTCCCTCTTTGTAAGCATCAAGCCCGAAATAGTAGTTCTTTTGCTCATATTATCAATCTGTTCGTGCCCAATTCCCAAAGAAAAAAAATATGACTTTTAGTTTTAGCCACTGGATTAGCCTTACACATATAGGGTAAAAACAAAAAGAAAAAGTTGAATGATATGGGCAATACAGTAAAATTACGTTAAAATAATTTTATAAATCAATATAATTTTATCTGATTCGTTAGATATATTTTATAATAAAAATAATTTTACAATCTGACAAATCATATCAAATTATATTAATTTATAAAATTATTTTTATATAATCACTTTATGATTAAAATATTTATCCAAAAAATATTAAACGTACTCATAAAAAACTTACATATCCACGTTACTCTTCACAATTTTTTTCTTATATTTTTTTAATAAAGTGATGTACGGATGAGAAAGCCACGTAGATATATAACTTTTATGTGAATGCATTTAGTATTGCCCAAAAAAAAATGACAGATTAGGTATAGATTAATAATTTTAGTAATTTGGAATGTAATTCTAAGTGATAATTCAATGCATAAATCTATTTTCCCATAATGTCTAATTTACATATGGTATTCAATTTTTCATAAAGAAGACAATGATACCTTTTAATTGTATCCTAAAGCGGTTTTTAATTTGCAGTAATTCAGACCTGAGGAAAACGGAACCAATATGGAAGTAGAAATTTATGGCAATATGGTTGAAAATAGAAAATTATTAGATATATTTAATTATGCATGGCGTGTGCTTTTATTATTAGAATTCTAATATAAATACTAATTTATTAATAATACAAAAAAAAAAAGGTAAACGAAAAGAATTTAATTATAAATAATCATTTTTATATATTTTTTATATATGTGATTGATTAAAATAATTATTTTATATTAAAAAATAATATAATTAATTATATTAATAAAATGTATAAAAAATACGTAAAAATTAGTGCAGATAGAATTTTTTAGCACGAGAGGTTCAAACAAGGGAAGGCAACGCGATGTATGGCCAAGGCAAACTTTATTTTCCTGCATGAAAGTACTGGGATTTGGTGGGAACAGATAAAAAGAGTTGGGGTTGAGATTTTGAGTGTAAAAAATAAAATAAAAATAAAACTTTTCGGACGAAGAATTATTAAAAAAGCCATTGATGATTAACTTAGCAATCATTCACCAGACCAACTTTTTGGAAAGAGAGAAATCTCCATAACTCTCTCTGCCACTCTCCACCCAACTCACTGACTCTTCAAATACGGTAATTCATTCTGCAAACATGGAAACAACATTTGCACAGACAGCACAAAATGCCTTGTTTTTACCTTTTGGAGAGGCCTAGCTTGATAAATAAATTAGTACAGAAAGGAAAAAAAGAGTTCTCCACTGAGAAATAGAGGTTTTGGCCATGACTCGTGAGGATGGCTGGATGGGAATTTCTTGCTTCGCACCGAATTTCATCCGCTGATAAATGGTTAGAAAAATATGAATCCCCAAAACTGATCCTCGTGAACTTTTTGCTTATTAGATGTTCTTTTTCTTGCTTATTCGATGCTGTCTTTTGATCAAAGTTTCTGGTTATGTGAGATAATATTTGAAATTTTCTTCTTCTTAGAGCTTAGTGCCTGTTTATTACTTTTTGTTATATCCTCGTTGAGTTTTTCTTTTTAATGGTAATGTTCTTTCTGAATTGAACTAATTGGGTTGATGCTCTTCCTATGGTTCTTGTGATATGTTATTGGTTTCTGAACGTTGTTGTTGAGAAGCTTTGACATTTGAGAATTCACTATTTGGATTCTTTTCTGGTCTTGATTGTTTGCTTTGTGGCTAAGCGTAATATTGGCCTTTTGAACTTGTAAGAGTTAGGTGTCATTGCTTTTACATCTGGGTTTTCTTTGAATGCTGTTAATTCTAGGTGCTGATCTGGTTTGGACAGTTGTAAAAATAAAATTTGGTTTTCTTCCCTATGTTTGGCTTTGTGAAACCTTTTTTTTTCTTCTTTCTCTATGATCCAAAAATACAACTTTGAAGTGAAATCTTGTCTTGCTCCAAGTCCCCCCCGCCCCCGGGCGTTGGTTTATAGGTTATAATGCTTTTCAGTGAGAAACTTTTGATGTATGTTATGTTCCTATCCCCTCCAATCATTCTAATTTATCTGTGGCTGTTCCTTTGCAAGATAGAAGAAAATTTTGATTTCCTTGGGGCCAATTCACTGAAATTTTGTTCACAAGGTGTGGTGCTACATCATTGATTTGACCGTGAAATGAGTTTGAGCTCCAATTTGGGTGGAAATAGTTCTGTTTAACAGCTTTAGTGCTTCAAGAAACCAATTGAAGCATTTTAAGCTGGAGCTTCTCTAGAAATCCATCCTGTAGTAGCAGTTCCAACTCTGTAAAGCTCCGATTTTAATGATGCCCCCTAGCTCTAATATTGGAGACGCACTGAAATTTCAGCAGAGGTGGGAGGTTAGGAGAGACAATGAGCTTGATTCTTCAAGTGAAGAGTCCAAATCAAGTTCAAGTGGCCAGCCGGTTCTGAAGAAGCATAAACTAGTCTCCAGCTTTACTTCTCACGAAAATGATGAGTCCACAGATACCAGTAGATTTCAGCTGAAGGGGAAGAACGTTGCTGGCACTGGGGCGCAGATTAAAAATGGGAAATCTGAAAAAACGCATAGTGGAAGGAATAGAAAGGAAAATTTGGTTAATGATGCAATGAGGAGGGATTCTCATGAAGAACTTAAAAGAAAAAAGAATGAAACTAGTGTTTCTGACCTGGATGCACTGGGTGATGTTAAAATCTTCATGGAGTCCTTACTAGAGGATCTTAAAGATACGAGAGAAAATTTGTTTAGATGGATGAGGGAAGAAATGCAAAAATTGGTGGCAGATGATACTGTTTCAAAACCAAAACGTAAAAAAGGCAGTTATGGAAGGGAGAACATCCAAGGGCAGCATGTAAACAACTTGGAGAACAACCGAATACAGCTTCAAAACAAATTTGAGGATAATATCCAAGTGCATCACAACTTTGAGGAGACCCTCCAAGTGCAACATCAAAACAACTTCAAGAAGTCCATTGAAGTGCAGCGTCAAAACAACTTCAAGGAAAAAACCCAAGCGCATTCAAACAACTTCAAGGAGAACATCCAAGTGCAGCATCAAAACAACGATGAGAAAAATTATATGCAGAGTAAAAAAGATCTGAAGTCTGGAATGAGAGTTCAAAATTGCAATCATGGATCAGCAGAGAGGTCTGGTGATATCAATGAGGCAGCTGGTTACGTAAATCACTATCAGTCATCTGAAGATCGAGCTAATTGTCGCAAAACTATTGGACCTATGGCTCCAAGAGTCAAGGAAAATGGAGAAACAAGATTGGTGTCATCTGTCATGCCAAAATTTCAGTCTGGTCCCTCCGTCCAAGTGCAACATCAGAAGAATGTAGTGTTAGGCTTAAGAGCTCCAAACTGCAATGATGGCTCTTCAGAGAGATCCGTAAAAGGCAGACAGGTGGCTGATTCTAATAATTGCTCAAAAGCACTTGAAGATCAAGTTGGTTATGTCCAAGCCTCTGGATTTCTGCCATCAACTGAAAAGGCCAAAGGAGAAAGGTTGGGATTACCTGATAACCAGAAATTCCCATCGGATTCCTCTGATAAGGTAGCTTCTTCTATGTATTTGACATTACCGGCTATCCTAAGAGAGCCCTGTGCTGACAATTACAGGCTTGATACTTCTTCATGCGATTATGTTAACCCAGTAACTGCTGGGAATTGGAGGGCTTTGAATTCAGAAAACGCAAATCTGATGATTGATTCAAGTACTTATCGTGACTACTTTCCTGACATGCAGCAAGAAGAAAGACTTGGAAGCTTTGCTCAAACAGGTTCTAGTATTATAGAATGTCTCAACCAAAACAGCACTCCAACCTCAAGCATGGGAACTGGATTCCCAGTTCCACTTGTTCAGGGTATGGATGGTGGCTTTAACACCCCAAGTCAACTTGGTTTGAGAAGTGTACCCCAAGAAAACTACGATCTATTGGGTCTAAGGATGGATGGAGGAGCAATAAGATTCTCTGGGGGAAACTATGCATTATCCGAGCAATATGTTGCCAACAACTTCAACGGGCATTCTAGTTATACAGCAGATGGTGGACTTATGGGGTTTCAAACGCCAGGCCTTAAAGGGGGTCGTTTATTTTCGAAGTAGTTTGAAGGGGGCAGATCCTAAACAAAAACCTTTGTCTAATCATTCTTTCCCATACCCTGTTGTCTCAAATAGCCCCCATATGAAATTTCTTATTCCTTGATTTGCTTAGTCCAGATTGAGGCTTCTCTATCGATGTTTTTTTACATTGATCCCATACTTCTACCAGTTGAAAGAGAGAAAAGTGGAACTTCCACCAATTCTTTGTTCAGGAGGGAGTGTAAAAAGGAGGCTATTCTGTATGCAGAAAGCTGGCTATGAATTCTCTCTTTAGATCATGATAAGATTGTATAAAGAATGGGGTGGGTGAGAGGTGGAATGTTCATTCAATTATCTAGCATCTGCTTTAATCTGTTGTGGAGTTGGGGTATATGAATCAATACCTCTCCATTCAAGCCCACCTGAGATTGTAACTAAAAATCCTTTTCACATGTCTGTCTAGAACAGCACAAGAAGAGATCATTCTCAGCTGGCTATATGCTTCAGCTGTGTTGCAGAACTGTGGGAATGTATTGATTCATTAGAGTCAGTAATCTTGAGTGCCAATAACATGTATGCTTTTGAAAGTGATAAGAGTTTCAGTCTTGGGTCTTGGGTCTTGTTGTTTTCCTTTATATTATATTATTATATTATTTTATGCGTATATTGGGAAAAAAATTAAAAAAAAAGAAAAATAAAAAGAAAGGCAATTAAAGAGAATGAAAAATGATCTTACACCTGGCCTGATCTGATTATTCTCCATAAAGCGAAATATCATTTTCCTGCCACTAGCGAGTCTTTGCAGAATTATTATATGAAATACCTTTAAATAGTTCGACTATACAAATAGATTTGAAAATAGGTTTTCTCGTTAAAAAATGAATGGACTAGATCTATTTATATATATTCATCAGGATTCACATTCAATTCTATCCGTTCATTTATTCAATATGACACATGTTTTTTTTTTTTGTCAATTCAGGACTAGTACTCATATTTGGATTATGGGCAGGGCTATTCTGCCGGCCAGCATTTACTGTTGGGTGTGCTGTCTAGACTTTTTTTTACAAATTTTTAAAAATAAAAAAATATATTAATACATTTAAAATTATTTTTTTAATTATTATATATTTTTTGACCAGCGGTCAATTAGGACGGTCAACCTAAGTGGGCAAAGAAGCTTTCCCCTTTGGGTTATTGCCACGTCGTTTGGTCAAGCAACAGACAACACACGGTATCCATCTTAAATATATATTTCTTAGTAACTTGGATCCATCATCCATTATTTTTTAAATGGTTGGCACCAACTTCTAACATCCTAAATTTATATGCAACGTTACTCTTTTCTTCCTCATCTTCAATATCTAGAAATTCCTATGATTGGTTTAAGTGGTAAACGTGGTCTTGAGAATTCTATTGATAGAATTAATCTCTAGGAGTTATAGAATTGAAAGATTTTTTATTTAAATTATCCGAAATGCACTTATAAAAAACGCTTTATCAAAAGTTTGTGTATTATCCGGATTAGTCTAGACTCTATTCCTGGACTACTGGTACCAATAAAAAAGAAAAATCCATAATATCTAGAATATTAACGACGCCAAAATCCAAATGCCAATTTTGAGAGTGAGAGAGTGCTGACATTGAGCGGTGACGATTGACGCAACTACTGGTGCCCCAGCAACGTTCGTGGCAGTGACGGTAATGCCAACAATTCAGGTATCTCATTCTCTCTCTCTCTCTTAGCTTATATACTATTAATAATCAATATGAGGTAAGATACTCTGTTTACTTATGAGCAATGGTAGGGTCAAAATGTTAGTAAAGACAAATCTTCTATAACCTTTTCGAAATATGTCACTAGTGCTCGACGGCAATCTCTACTTAAACTCACTGGGTTTGTGAAAGGTAAGATGTCTTTCAAATACATGGGAGTGCTAATAATTTATGGGCAAATGAAAATAATATACTTAGAGGAACTTGTTGGAAAAATAAAAGTACGGCTGGAGGGTTGGAAAAATAAATTATTAGCTAATAGGGCCCGTGTGCTTCTCTTAAAGCATGTTCTAATGAGTCTTCCTATATATTTACTATCTACTGTGTATGTGCCTGCTTTGGTGTTGAAAAATATAAATAGATGCATGAGCAATTTTTTTTGGGGTATGCATGAAGGAAAGCCAAAAAAACATTGGAAGTCATTGGATAATTTATGCTTCCCAACAACAGAATGTGGAATGGGGTTTAGAAATTTTAAAGATGTTCAAAGGACTCTTTTCATGAAATTTGCGTGGAAGATTATGGTGGAGGATTCTCTATGGATAATTTTTTAGAGCCAAGTATGTTAGAACCAATCACATTTCACTTGTGGATCAAGGAAAATGCACTAGATTCTAGAGGATGATGGCTTCGTGTATCCCGGAGATACTTAATCTTTCAAAATGGAATATTAAAAAGGGTAATGTATCCTTCTGGTTTGATAAGTGGCTGGATGAAGGTCCTTTGTGTAACTTTGTTCCTATGGGTGATTCCTCGAGTTTACAGGTTAAAGACTGCAAAATTGAGAATGGTTGGGATGTTGCTATGTTACATTGACTGTTTGGGGGGGAGAAATAGCCGAAAAAGTGTTGAATGTTCTAAGCAAAAGCAGAGCAAGGTCAGACTTGCTGGTATAGACATCTAACAATAATGGAAAATTCTCTACTAAGAGTGCATGAAACTGTGTTCTAGTAAGTGCTTCCAAGGTTAGATGGGCTGATTGGGTATGACATCTTTGCATTCCAAAGAATATTTCTTTTACTATGTGGAAAGTCTTTAATAAAGTCTTAAGTGTGGATGATAGAGTAAGAAATGTTGGCATTCCTATAGTCTCAAAATGTGATTGTTGTTCGAATGGTGGTTATGAAGACATAAACCATGTGCTTGCAAATGGTGATATTGCAAAGGAAGTGTGGACTCAAGTCTCTGCGCAGATGGGCTTGGGCAGAATTACAGGGAATTCATGGAACCAAGTAGTAGAGGTATGGTTTACTAAAGCGTCTAAATCATCCCAAATGGGGAAGCTACTAGGTATCATTCCCTCAATTGTGACTTGGTCCATTTGGCTGAGACGATGTAAGGCACGTATGGAAGGAGTTAAAGACTCAACTATTACCATGTGGTATAATATTAAGACATGGATTGCGAAAGTGGGAGAAAAACTCAAAATGGGAAAATTGTTGTTGAGACAAAACGAGACAATTCTATCAGAGCTTAATATCTCAATTAAACCTCCCTAAAGATTAGTTCCAAAGTTGGTTCAATAGACAAAGTCGGCAAATGGACGTCTAAAGTTGAATGTTGATGGAAGCTTAAACGGGAATCCGGGTGTTGTAGGGGCGGGTGGAGTGCTTAGAGATGCGAATGGAGACTTGCACATGGCCTATTCAGTTCACCTCAGTACAGGTACTAATAATTTTGTAGAACTTATGAGTTTAGTTCATGGCCTACGTTTGATTAAAAGGATGGGAATGGTGCACATTGATATGGAATTAGATTCCATGCTGGTGGTCAAATGGTTGAAGGCATCAGTTTGTGAAGTATGGTATCTAGAAGACTACTGAGATGAATTAATGGAGTTGTTGAAAGAATTAGATGCGCAAGTCACGCATATATATTGGCGTGATAGGGAGCGAGGGGTTGCACTTAGCAATGGTTTTCTCAGGATATTCCTACCAACCTTAAAGGGATTTTACGTATGAAAAAGCTTAGTTTTCCTAGTATCAGATTTGTTTAGTATGAGCGAGATTGTTTTTTTTTTTTTGGAGTGGAGTTTCTTTTTGTTAAGTGAGGTTGATTAATAAAGTATGGAGGTGCCGTCCTCCCTTACACACAAAAAAAAAAATCAATTTGAGGTATAGCCAATTGAAATTGATCGTTTATCAGACTTATGCGTAGCTGCCTTAAGTAATTGTTGTTATGTTTCGTAATAGGCATAATGGTGTTCTGTTTTAGGGAAGCATGCCATCTCTTCAAACTGCGCTACCTCCTGAACTTGCTAACAATGTGATTAGAGTCAGTATGAAATTATTCTTTGTATCTATTTGTTCCATCATTTCTCTTCGTATATTTTCACAATTTTGATCAAAATCTGTTGCGCCTGTTAAACAATTACAATGTACACATTATAGAATCTATTATGCCTGTCTCCTTTTTTTTTTTTTTTTTGAAGTGAACACTTGTTTCCTAATTGATGCTTCTTGTTGTAGCTTTATTGCAAATGCCTTTGAAGAGCTAAATATATTGGTCATTGGGTATGCAAAGTTCCTATCTCTCATTGTTAGATTATACATGTTCGAGTGGTTAAGCCCCATGTTGACTCGTTTTGATAGTTTTGGGTTCATATATGCTCTACATGTTATAATATAATTTGATTGTCCCTCCGATATAGTCTATATCTCTCCAAAGGGGTGCCCAAATATTAGATATGTTTCCTTTTCATATTAAATACCACATACATCTATCGATTCAGTTCTCTATCAGCTATGTGGCCTAACGCTATAATTTTTGAAACCACTGGATTGGTTGGAATATTAAGTACAATATACATGCTTCTGGCCTGTCTAATAGATTATTGGGGGATGAGTGTTCATTATATTAATGTTCCTTTTTGATTGATGAAATTTTTTCCAATAGTATGAACATACAATAAACTTACCTTGGGCCATTGTATCATTTATCAAGCAGTAACATAATACAGAGCTCGTTGATCTAGTGAGGCAGCAATTCAAAAGACACATGCACAACACAGATCCAAAGAGGATTCAAAAATTGAAGGATGATTGAGTTTCTTGAATGGATTTGCGCTTCTTTTTAGTTATGTGGGGAATATGGTGGCAATGATGCCTATGGTCATCTTATATATTCATGATGCATTTTACTGGCCTTTCTTGATCCTCCAGTGCATACTTCTTCATTGTTTGGTTTTCCTTTTCTATTTTGTGTGTTTAATCAGAAAAGCTGGATTTAGCCTCGGATGTTTCAAATAGATGCATAGACACATTTCTTAATCTGCTTCTTTTGATTGGTGGAGGTATTAGCAAAGGTTTAATCTTTGTTTCCTTTATTTTGCCAGCGCGACAAGGGGACTTATAAATCACATACTATATGAGTTTGAGAAGATGTATGGTCGTAAATTCAGCAAAACCTCTTGATATTCTTCGGAAGTTCTATTTCTGATTCTCGTTTTCGGTTTTAGATCATGTTTTGATAAAATTAAGTAATAATGATAGAGATTTGAGTGGTAAATAGGACTTCTGTTTTAGTTTCATGTTGCGGGTGTTGAGCTATTATATTGATTGAAATCTGCATTCTTGGAATTTGTAGACTGGCCTTTCCATGCTGTTCATTTTCCATTTAAGATGGCTATGATTCATTATATCAAACTGATCTACATATACTAACCATATGGTTTATATGTAAAATTGGTGAAGCCTAGACTTCCATCTTTTTGTTTGTGGTATTTGTAGTCTTTTTTAGCGATTTCAATTCTATTGATCGTGACTTAAGAGTCAATTTGACACCATCATCAATGATCAAAGTCAAATGCATATGCAGTTCTAGACAGTCTTCCCTTTATCTGATAATTTGTGTTTGTAGTTATGAACATAGGTTAAAAAATCAAGAGTTTCGGATGTTGAGGATTTGAACAAATTTCATAATTCAGAAGGATGATCATTTGATACAATGAAAATATCTGAGTCTACACAAGAAAATCCTTTAGTTTCATGGTGGAATCGTTCTGCTTGGTGATAAAGATGCATTGGTGCTGGCGGTAAAATGTCAACTTCAGTTGATATAAAGTGCAATATTGGATGAAGGCTTTGAAACTTGATTTGATCGTTCTCTAGTCTCTACAACATAATGAGAATAATGTTTAGATGGTAACTATTATCGATAAAAAAAAAAAAAAAATTGTTGAGATAGTAACCATCGAGTGGATAGTAGAATCAAGTCGGGTGAACATGAGTTATTATGCAAATTGGAGAAAGCATATGATCATGCTAATTGGAATTTTTTGTTACACATACTCACGAGGTATGGCCTTGGTGAGAAATGGTGCTCTTGGATTTAAATTTTATACATCCATAGTATGTTTCTCCATTTGGTGAATGGTATTCCAATAGATTTTTTTGGGAGCTTGTGTTTGAGAAAAAGCAATCCCCTATCTCTATTACTTTTTATTTTTATAACGAAACTTTTAGTAAAATGATCACAAATCTTGGGGAATGCGGATTTCTATCTAGATTTGCAATGGGGGAAGCAAGAACTGCCACTCTTGAGATTACTCACCTCTTATTTGTGGATGATACTCTTGTCTTCTGTGGAGCTAACTAAAATCACATTCAAGTTTTGATGGTGTTCTTATTTGCTTTGAAGCAACATCAGGTTTGAAAGTGAATTTAGTCAAGTTATAACTAGTTCCAGCTGGAAATGTTTCAAGTTTATTGAGTTGGGCTAATATTCTGAGGTGCAAAGTTTCAACCTTGTATATGAAGTATCTTAGTCTTCCCTTAGATGTTCATTCAAGTCGAAATATATAGGGGATGTGGTGTTGGAAAAATGGAGTGTAAATTGGCTAGCTAGAAGAAGATATACTTGTCCAAAGGTACTAGAGTTACTTCGATAAAAAGTACTCTTTCCAAAATTTTCATGTATTTTATTATTATTATTATTATTATTCTCACTACCGTGCAAGGTGGCTCACTAGTTATAAAAATTACAAGAAGATTTCTTATGGGGGAATGGATGAAGAAGTCAAGTTCCATTTGGTTAATTGGGCTACGGTTTTACTCTGACTTGTGAATGAAGATTGAGAATTCAAAACTTGTTGGCTTTCAATAAGGCCTTATTGGGTAAGTGGTTGCGAATATACCAAAAATAAAGGGGAGCTTTGTGGAGGGTTATAAGAGTCTTGCTACTGATAGGTTGACTGATAATTGCAATTTTTTTTACATGTTTTTAAAACATCTTTAAATATTTTTTTTAAATACATAAATTCACCAATAATCAATTCTTTAACCATTAAAAGAAAAAAATAATCGATCAAACCATCGGTTCACTTAGCATTTCTTAGGTTATAATAGATCTAAAATATGGTGGATATTGGGGAGAATGATGCTCGAATGAGGTGAGCAGATCCTATGGGTTGGGGCTTTCGAAACACATAAGAAGAGGATGAACAATCTTCTCTTGATACATATGTTTTGTAGTTGGGGATGGTTCCAAAATTAAATTCTGGTATGATTTATGGTGTGGTGATCAAACCCTAAAGAAAACTTACCCAATGATCTACTGTATTGCACGGAGATATGAGGCTTCAATTGCAGACTTTATGGGTTTATCTAGTGGTTTCCCTCAATGGAATGTCCTATTTCATAGGATTGCATAAGATTGAGAAATTGACACATTTACTGATTTTTTTAATCTTGTATATACTTGTACAGTGAATGGGAGAGCTGATCAGACGTTTTGGTATCCATCCAAGAGAGGAAGCTTCGTTGTTCATTCGTTCTACAAGTCCCTTATGACACAAAATATAAATTCATTCCCATGGAATAACATATTGAAGACTAAGGCCCCCAACAACTTCTTTCTTTGTATAAACAACTTCGTTAGGGAAGATCTCCACCCTAGGTAGCCTAATGAAGCATTGAATCATTGTGTTGGATTAGTTTTATGAGTCGTGCTACACCCACGGAGGGTGTAGCCCAACATATTCTCTCGAGAAGACTAAATGTATTTTTTTCACACATTTTTGTATACACTTGAACATTTTAAAAAAAATCACAACATCATTAAAAAAATATTTATTTAATGATTAAGTAGAAAAAATAAAAAAGTGAGTCGGGATCCACTGTAAGGAGAATTTATTGAGACATATAACATTTTGTAATTTTATATCTACAAGAAAATTAGGGAGTCCATGGAGCACCTATTATTGCATTGTGACGTAGAATGAGTTCATGGAATGATATATTTGCTAGGATGAGATTCCATTGGGTGAAAACATGATTAGAATTCGAGAGGCATTCAAAGTAACTCTAAAATAATAGATACGTGGAAGATGGAATCAATCTGTTTATGCTGGTGCATATGAATGAAGAGGAATGGTGAGATTTTTTAGGATCACGAAAGGACAAAAGACGACCATTGAACTTTTTTTTATTAATATTTTATTTTATTGGTCGATTGTAATATATTTTAATGATATGAATATCTTTAAACACTTATGCGTAGATGTTATTCTTGCATAAGTCTTTTATGCTTGGAAATGCCTATTTTTAATAAATTTCTTATCTATTAATAAAAAAAAAAAATTCTATTCATCATCTATATTTTTTATCATATCATAATATAGTATTAAATGATAAGTTTATAAGTGAAATATAATAAATAATTTTTAATTATCTAATGTCACATCATAAAATGATAGGAGAATAATAAAAACTAAGATGATGAATATATTTTTTCTAAGAGTCCTGCTACGAGTCCAGAATTCTGGACCTAAAAATTGACTCGAAAAGAGTAATTTTTTTTTTCTTTTTTTTTTTCATGTATTTTTTTAATCATCACAAATATTTAAAAAAATAAAAAATTCACAATATTATTAAAAAATATTTTTTTAATCATTCGATAAAAAAAAAAAAAAAATTCCCATTCGAGATATTTTTTAGGTTCCAAATTCGAAACCAAAGCTAAAGGCCTATTGATGTGTTTTCCCACAAATTTCCAAATGAGCGTACGTGCACAAACATCTATTTATCCATATATTTTTTTTTGGTTATTTACTTATTAAAATCATAATTAGAATTTAAAATAATTAATAATTTAGTTGCCAAAAGTAAAAACCCGCATTTTCATTAATGACACCGCCATAACTATCAACTACAAAATCTTTACCAATAATTTAGTATTTAAAATAAGTCATTTTACTTCCAAATTGATGTGCCATCCGTATCACTAACATAGAACATGACCCTTATAAAAAAAAAAAACATAGAACATGATAATGTTTATATATATATATAAAAAAAAAGAACATGATAATATTTGATTTATATAAGAAGTTTATAATCAATTTTTTTTATATAAATTAAATCTTAATGTATTAATACTGTGGAAAGTATATTTTCTACACTAATTTTTAAAAATAATTTTTAAATAAATTATGAATTATACAGAATATTAATTAAATTATAAAATACTATAAATTATAAAAACATATAAATTATAAATAAAAAAATTAGAAATTGATGAATTTTGAGGTTAGATCATGGATACTTCGTAGTAATAATATAAAGGATTTTAAAATGTATGCTCACAACTCAAGTAATTCATCGCTTTAATTATTAAAATAAAAGTTGATGCAACATGATTTTATATCATTAGTATGATATATGATTAATGTGTTAATCAATAAGTTTACGAATAGATTTATAATTAATATAATTTCTGTTTATTTTAATGTTGATTGATTTATTTTTTTATTATTTAATTAGTAATATTAGATGGATTATCTAAATTTCGTATATTTTTATTAAAAAAAAAAGAAATTTATTATATAAAAAAATGAATATTTTATTGTTAGTTATAATTTCTAAATTTGTCAACTATTTTTCAAAAGAGTACTCAATTATTGACTTAAAGACCACACAAATTCCTATTTAAGTTTTGATCCCCTTGACTAAGGACAGCGTTGTTTTTGTTTTCACGAACAAAAAAAAAGCTGCTCTGTCTCTCTCTCTCTCTCTCTCTCGCTCACCCTTCCTGTGTGCTCCGAGGCTGTGATGCAGAGGAAGAAGACCCAAAAGGGTTGGTGAATCTCGTGGAGGCAGCTCAAGAATCCATGGATTTGCAGAGGCCTTGCTGGGTCGTCTTCGTGTTAGCTCTGATTTCAATTGTTTGTCATCCTTGGAATGCGAGAGCCGGGGACATAGTTCACGACGACGATTTAGCTCCCAAAAAGCCCGGCTGTGAGAACGACTTCGTTCTAGTAAAAGCTTTCTCTCCGATACTCATTTCTTATTTCCGTGATTTGTCATCTCGGTCTTGCTTAATTTGTCTTTTTTTCTTTAATTATTGGCTTTTGTTATGGTTTAGCTGTATCGAAAAATACTATTTCGCTAATTGTAAAATATATCAAATTTCATTTGTTTTTATTTGGAGCTAATATTGCACCCACTTGCAAACGGAGATGGTGAGCTCATCGTTGTTTTTTTTTTTTTCAAAACCCTTCTGTTGTTTTTTCCCGATTTAGTTGTTAGGCTTTAAAGACTTCAATTGGTCTAGAGCTTAGTTTAATGTTACTTCATTGAGGAAAGGTAGATTTGTACATATTTTCCTCCTCCAGAATTTGTGCTTGTTTTTATCTTTGCTTTTGTTTTCTTCTAAAGACTTCTGTTTCGCTTGAGGTTGGGGCTGGGCTTTGGTTTTTTCTTTTTTAACTATTTTTTTTTCTATGCATTTTACATTCAGCAATTTCTCCGGTGGTTGCCGGTTTGTATGTATCATATAGAGGGTACTAGACGCTTGGATTTGTAAGTGTTAATGATACCGCTGACTCAGGTAATCTAGCTTTGAGAATCTTACAAGGCAGAAGTTAGAATTATGAAAAAACTTGTCTACTTTCTTGTGTCATAATTGGGAACTTTCTCACGCTGTGTGGATTGGCATTGAATGTACGTGCTTTTGGTGAGCCAAAACTGGAGGGACATGTACTAATGATTTGGTGCCTTATACCTCCTTTAATTTAGTCTTGCAGATTTTCTTATCTGTAAATCGAACGTTGCTTATGTTTAGGTAAAAATTCAGACTTGGGTTGATGGCATAGAGGATGCTGAATTTGTTGGTGTGGGTGCTCGATTTGGCACTACCATTGTGTCAAAGGAGAAAAATGCAAACCAAAGCCGTCTTACTCTCTCAGACCCACGCGATTGTTGCAGTAAACCAAAGAAGAAGGTTTTTCTTTTTTTTCCTTCTATCCCATACATTCTAGATGTTTATATATGATCGTGCTTTTTGGGAAAATGTACTTACTGATTCCAATGTGTGCATGATACTGTGATTGGGTGTTGTTAGCTTGCTGGAGATGTTGTAATTGTGCATCGAGGGAACTGCAAATTCACAACGAAGGCAAATGTTGCAGAAGCTGCTGGTGCTTCAGCTTTACTCATTGTAAATAACCAGAAAGGTAATCAGTATATCTGATTTTGTTTTTTGATGCACGTGTTGACAGTAGAGTATTTAAAGTTAAGTAAATAAACGTTATAATACCTGTGAAAAGAATTTTGTATAATGAATAACATTATCCCATTTTTTTTAACATGTAGGGTGTTATATATATATTTTTTGTTAAGTAATATAAGGGTGTTGTATTGATTATCTATGATAAGTTAAAATATTTAGATAGTGGTCCAGAATAAAATTTCTGAAAGCTAAAGGTCTTGATATCCACCTTTATTCACTTTATTTTGAAGCTGTTTCTTTTTCCTGCAGAACTTTACAAGATGGTTTGTGAGCCAGATGAAACTGACCTAGATATACACATTCCTGCTGTCATGCTCCCGCAAGATGCTGGTGCAAGTTTGGAAAAAATGCTAATGAATAGTTCAAGAGGTAAGCATTTCCTTGTTCTTCATAATCACAAAGCAACAAGGAACCAGATGTCCAAAAGGATTTTTGTTTGTCATAGATTTTTTGTTGCTTTGAACATGTAATTATCTATTTGGATCTCACTCAGGCGACAAATCCTGTGGCATCTTTTTTAGGTGCATAGATTTTCCCACTGCTGCTTTTATACAGCTTACTTGAATTTTCAGGCTTTCTCTGCAGTGTCTGTGCAGCTATACTCTCCACGGAGACCAGTAGTTGACATAGCGGAGGTATTTTTATGGTTGATGGCAGTTGGTACCATCTTATGTGCATCTTATTGGTCCGCATGGAGTGCTAGAGAAGCAGCTATTGAACAAGACAAGCTAATTAAGGTCACCTTTTGCTATTCCTAGCTAAATAGGTTTAGCCATTCCTAAACTAGTGTTCTTCTCCTTCTCTTTACAAAATACTGGCTGAGTTACTATATATCTTATTCTTGCAGGATGCTGTAGATGAAATCCCGAGTACCAAGGCCATGGGCACTAGTGGTGTTGTAGACATCAACATAACATCTGCTGTCCTGTTTGTTGTTATTGCTTCATGCTTCTTGGTTATTCTGTACAAGCTTATGTCATTCTGGTTCGTTGAGCTTTTGGTTGTTCTTTTCTGCATAGGCGGTATAGAGGTATTCCCTGCTTCATAATTATGAATTTGCCTTCATGCTTGTATTTGTATATGGACACGGAAAAGCATTACACAAAAGTAATATGAACCTTGACTCAAATCTGAACATATTTGACTCAGTTTGTCTTTGTTTCATTATACTCTTTTTAGTCTGCATTTGTTTTTTCTATTGTTTCTGAGTGAAGCCTAACTCTGTAGTTCCTTGTATATGCAGGGCTTGCAAACTTGCTTGGTTGCTTTATTATCAAGGTACATAGTATCTCTTCCTGAGAAATGAGTCAAATGGCTTTCAGCATATTACACAAATATGTATTGGAGCAACTATCCAGACACATGGGCACATAGTGGCTGTTGGTATAAATTATAATTGTTGCATCTTTGCCTTAGGAGGCTCAGTGCTTGCACTTTTATGTTCCCTTACCTGAACTCTGTTAAATTAGATGATCGGTAGAAGCTTAACTAGGCCAACAAGTAATGACAAACTCCCTCTTTGAATATGAATGTTTTGTCCATTTACCAATCTTCTTTATATATGTGCAAAGTCAAATGTACAAGCTTTTAAAATCTCAACTTAAAAAACTGTAAATTTTTTTAGCTTTGGCAAAGATTACTGTGTTGGCCCCTGTTTCTCTTCACGTGCTTCTATATCTTTCTTATTTGATTACTGATTTAAAGGATTTAGTACGCTGTTAGATGAGAGATTTTGTTTCTTAATTTTTTTCAAGGTCTAGAACTAAACCCCCACATCCTTGTGCAGGTGCTTCAAACGTCCTGGAGCTTCATATATCAAAGTACCTTTCTTTGGAGCCATCACATATCTAACTTTGGCTGTTTCTCCATTATGCATAGCATTTGCTGTTGTTTGGGCAGTTTACCGAAATGTATCCTTTGCCTGGATCGGTCAAGATATACTTGTAAGGATAAACTTCAGTGTGTTGCTTTTATTTTTTTCAACGATTAGAAGTATTACATAAGAGACCAAACGGTAGTACACAATAGATCTCTAAGTTATCAATGGTACGCATGAGCTCCTTTAGATGACAAAAGAGTTCACACATCTATCTTGAGTTCTTGATTGCAGCCTTTGCTTCCTTTCTTTAGCCTTGTCTTCACTCCTACATCCTTAGCCAACTCATCATTCCCTAGACAGTCGATCGCTATTGACTGCAAATTTAACATAGGTTAAACTTGTGGCCTGAAGCCTGTTCTAAGTTATCTTATTGACTTTTAGGATAAGGTGATGATGACTAACACTTTTTTTTTTTTAACTCGTCAATCAGGGAATTGCACTGATAATCACTGTTCTTCAGATTGTACATGTTCCCAATCTCAAGGTAATGATTCAAACTCCATCATTTTATTGCTGAGGAATGATCTGGATGAGGCTGTCTTTTTTCTGATGGTCCATATCAAACACTATGATGGTGTGCATAAAAACAATATACATTAGTAAATAGCATGAGACTCTGTATGTGCATATCCATATCTGTTAATTTGAAATTTCGAAAGAACTTTCAGCAGGCTGGGACTTAAGTTTGCACATTGGAGAGCATATTGGCATTGTTTAATGTGTTTCTCTTTGAGTCCACTAAGGCTGAGAATAGCTTGTGGCTGAAATCTTTATTATTATTATTTTATGTTTTTATGTCTTTATGCATGATGTTTTTGTCTTTGTTATCCTTGTTCCATCTCACAATATATAAAAGTTTAGAAATGGTATGTATTTAATGAAACAATCTTCTTAAAATGTTCTTCCATAGGTAAAGAATGGTAGTTTCAAAATTCAGGGTAAAATGGAAATTTATATGGATAATTGTTTTTTTTTTTTACATTTTATTTTATTTTTGTGCACACTCTTCTATTTTGAGATGGAGGGTGTTTATTGACTAATCCTTTACAATTATTTTGTAACTATTTTGTTATTGATCAGTTTTACTTCATGTCAAGAAGTGTAGATGGAATGGACTCGAAAAGCATTGATATGCCTAAGAATTGAGTAACCATTCTTCTGACTTGATTCTTAATAATTTGGTAATCAGGTGGGTACAGTTCTTCTCAGTTGTGCCTTCCTATATGACATCTTTTGGGTGTTTGTTTCTAAGAAGTTGTTCCATGAAAGTGTGATGATTGTGGTAAGTAATCAATATAAGCTTACTCTATGACTGATCAAGACAAATAGTTTAGACTACTAGGACCTTCAAATGCTGAAAAGAACATCCAATTATTTATATCTTTTCCACAGGTAGCTCGTGGTGATAAAAGTGGTGAGGATGGTATCCCAATGCTACTGAAGATTCCACGCATGTTTGATCCTTGGGGTGGATACAGCATCATAGGATTTGGTGACATCCTTTTACCTGGACTGCTAATAGCGTTCTCTCTTAGGTCAAAGCTCCTTTTCTCCTATTCAAGATTTTGTTCTTAATTGCTTTATACTTGTTAGCTTGAGCTATGAAAGAGTGTTGTTCTTCTTGTGCTGTCGAATCTCCAATCGTTTTCCCTTTTTTCGGTTGGGTTTTAAAAAAAATAAAATAAATTATTTTTCTATGGTCGCCATTTTTTTTTTTTTTTGCCTGATTGGGCAGCTGTAATCTACTTGTTTGGATTGTCTAGCTTACATGGAGTTTTAGCCATAATTTATTCAAAGAGCTATAGATTTGAGTAATAAAGTTGGTTGATTTTAAGAGTATGAGAACCAGAATAATAGGATAAGAAACTTCAATTAATTTATTCATTGTAAGGGATTGTTCTTGTGCTTCCTTGGAGTGTTGATTTGTTTTTTAATGCTCAAAACGCCCCTTGTTTGACCTAGAAGATGCTGGACAAAGAGAAATTTTAGTTCTTACAACAGAAATTCCATGTGGCACTGACCCCAGTATATCGAATCCTCCTCCCCATTGCCGAAAGGAAAAAAAAAACAACAATTCCGAATCTAGATAGTTGTTAGATTCCAGAATTTCATCTTTTTCCCTGTTCCGATCATAATTGCAATTGTAGCATGCTTTAAAGTAGTGCCACCAATGAGGAACCCTGATTGCTGCCTCTTCTGGTTGTGACTCTTTTCCAATCCTTGGGTTCTTAATCTAATCTGTACTTTGATGATTCTTGTGTTTGGCGTGTGTATGTGTATCAATATCTTAAAATATCCTTGCAGGTATGATTGGCTGGCAAATAAGACTCTACGAGCTGGATACTTCTTGTGGGCAATGCTTGCATATGGATTAGGTAAGAAATAATACACAAGTCTCCTTTCTCTTGTTGCTTGTCAAAAAGTCTACTTTCTCTTGCTGTTTGTTATAATTATAATTATTATTGTTATTATTATTTTGCAAAGCAACCTCCACCACCCTTATCCGACAATAAGACTTCATACTTATCATGAAAAGATACTAAGTTGAATAAACTATACACATCATTTTCCAGTGTCTATCATCACATCTTTCATCAAGCAGGGATTATTTTTTGGCAGGTCTTCTCATTACATATGTGGCATTGAACTTGATGGATGGGCATGGCCAACCAGCATTGCTTTACATCGTCCCATTCACCCTTGGTAATTTTCGTACAGCAAGTTCCGAAAGCCATATTGGATTGCAAAATGTCTTACTGTTATCTGGTCATTTTTTTTGACATGTGCAGGAACATTCCTAGCTTTGGGGAAAAAGAGAGGTGATCTCAGAGTCCTGTGGAGTAGAGGAGAACCTGAAAGACCCTGCCCACATGTCCAACTCCAACACTCTGAAGAATCCAATGAATAAAAATAAGATCAACTTCATGTATTATTATGTCGTCGTGTTTTCTAGCGTATTGCTGATATTGGGGTTCTGTTATATAGCCCACCAGCTTAGCAAACATGGTAATTTGTATTACCTTAATCTCCTTTATATAAACTAGGAGCTTCTTGTCAATAATATATGCATTTGACCTTTTTGAGGTATTTTTTTTTTAACCCATTAATGCATTAAATCAAGAGAAATAATATTTACAGTTCTAGGGTCAGCAAGCTTTGCATATTGCATTTCAAAAAAGTTGGTAAATCTAGGACTCACATGAAAAAAATAATTTTTTTTAATTGTGAATCTTATTTTATTTTTTCGAAGGGAGTACGCCGGATTTACACAGATTGTATTCAACATTAAATTAATGGAAGGAAAAGGAAAAGAAAAACTTGTGGACAATGGCCTTGTGCGGGAGAAAGATTTTATTAATGAGTTTGCTTAATGTAGAAGTTTGTTATATCAGCTAGGATGACAAGGTACGTAGTTTTGACCTTGTTATCATTATAATGGATCTCATAGTAAGTGGTAGTATATTACATATGAACTTGTAAAAAGCGAAACAGGAGGAAGGAGTAAGGAGCCATGGCTCTCTCCACTATGAAGGAGTGCTTTGTTGAGGAGAAGGAATTGACCATGTTTGGTGAAATGGCACTCAATTATCTCATTAATTTTACCAGAGTATTCCAAAACAAGTGCAAAGTTTTGGGACAGCCTGATTGTGAAAGTCCAACAAAAAATCATTACACTAGAATATACCCGAATATATTTTGGCATAAACTTGCCACAAAGATTAGGATTATATAGAAATTGATGTAACTACAACAAGACACATTAAAGGAATAAAATATAAAGGTACATGATAAGAATGTTTCATTAATATATTATTGCTTGTAAGAGAAGAGAATAATATATATATATATATTTATATATATTTTTGGAGCAAAATAAAAAAACAAAAACCAGATTGTAAGTTCATCACTTGACATTAATTAGCGAGCCGTCAAACTCAAACATAGGATTGTTTAGATTATCTCACTCATATTGTCTCATCAGTTCAATTTTTCCAAACTTTCAGGTAAAACATATTAAAAAATTCAATTTTTTAAAATTTTAAAACAAAAATTATATTATAACAATATTTTATTCAACTTTTAAATTTCATCTCAACTCAACTCACGATTATCTTTAAAAATAAAATAAGTAATTGTGATCATTTTCTTCCCACTAATTAAAATGGGGTTTATCTCTTTCTTGGGGTATAGCTTATTAGCTTGTCATGTATATGGACCACATGAAAGGGATATATTAGTCATAAGAAATTCTTAGTCAATATGTAAATAAATATATCAAAACCACTGTAATTTCTTGGTTCCCACTAGGGCAATTTATCTTCTTTTTTTTTTATCTATTTTTTTTTAATAGAATAGGACATTCTATCTTGATTCATAAATAAATGAACAAATAAATACTTCTGACAAATGTATCCAACTTACTCCTAAAATTACAAACCACGATATAAAAGGTTTTCCCCCTTAACTTAATATAAGTATAACCATCCTCATGTTCCATATTAAATAACGGTCGAATTAATTTCATACCATGGATTAATGGTGCTCTAATATGTTATATGATAAATTCGAGACTTATAAAAGAAAATTAAAAAATGAAACTTATAATTTAATATGATAAGTTGAATCTATTTATAATAAAAGGAGTTTCCAACATGAAGTCATGTAAGTTTATAAAATAACTTTTTTCGTACATATTTATTTATAAGCTTTACATTGTAATTTCTCATATTATATTATAATATAAATGAAATAATCCTTACAGATATTTTCCTAATAACATTAAATCAAAGTATAATAAACATCAATGCACCAATTGTTAACACTCCCTCTGTGACCACTATTCCAAAAAAGCAAATGATTAAAGAGAAGTATTTTAGCTATAAATTTTTTTTATAAAAATAAATTTAAAAATTGATGTAGTTGTTGTAAAATTATTTTTATTATAAATAAATCTAATACACCACATTAAACTGCTTTTATTTATAAATTTATTTTTATAAAATATCTTTATGACAAGCCGTGCATATATCATTTTCCATTATTATTACTAGTAAAAACTTTACTGTTCATGATAATGTAGCATGAAGAATAAAAAATCTTGCACATGCCTGTGCACAGAACACCATTCCGTGCATGTAGCAGTAATCCAATCGGTAGATTTTAATTGGATATTGTAAGTAACATTAGGATAATTGGCCCCATTTGGATGTCGGGATGGTGTCGACCTATCTTATCTTATCTTAATATTTAAATATTACTTAAATATAAATATTTTTTAATTTAAATTATCAATTTAATTATATAATCATGACTTAATCATTACAAAATTTTAAAATTTTTTTTAAATAAAATATAAAAAATAATTTAATTTTTTTAAATTTTAAAATAAAAATTATATTATAATAAAATTTTAATTTATAATTTTTTATTCAATTTTTTGTATTTTATTTTCTAAAATATATATTTTAACTCAAATTATTTTATTATTATTAACAAAATTTTTATTTTATCTCAATATCCAAATGAAATTTTAGATAAGTTTAAGTAGTAGGTTATGAATAATCCTTTATTTCCATTAGACATTAAGATTATATTTGACTGGTTCTAAATTAAAGAGTCGATAAAATTATTCCTTTAAGAAGTCAGACATTATTAGATAATTTTGTTTAATTATAAAATATTTTCCATAATAATAAAAGTGAAACGGTTGAGTATATCAACAAAAAGTCGAAAATAAATTGTCTTTCAATGAAAGGTTGTTGGGCCTAGGCATTGCTTTGAGGGGGGGAAAAATAACCTTGGCAGATTATTAATGGATGAGTGGGGCCAAGCTGACCTAGCAAAGTAGAAAAAAACAAGACACTGAAATGAAATAGGTAGCACGTGGCCACATCATAGAGATTTTGGGTGTTGTGTCCGTCAGCCTGCATTCAGCAGAGAAGCTGCAGGTCGGTATTTTTATTCAGTCTTATCGGATATAAAAAAAAAAAGAAAAAAGAAAAAGAGAAAAAACTTTTTGTTACTTTCAAAATCAAAATCAAAGTAACAAATCTACTCAATCTCTTATTATTTATATAATCTTTACACTTTACATTATTTTTAATTTTTATTATTTTTTTTACTAAATATTTATTATATAAATAATGAATAAAAAATTTAAAAAAATTTAAAAAGAATAAACTCAAAAAAATATTAAAAATTTAAAAAATTTAAAAAAGTATGGAGTGTGGAGTGTGGTGGAGGTTGTGTAGCAAAGCTCGCCTGGTTATATACTCACTGCTGGGAGCTCTCAAGTTTCCGCTAATGCAATTATGTATTTTTTTAAATTTTTTATATGATTTTTTAATATATTTTAATTTTTTTTTATAATATTATATGAAAATATTTACTTAATCACGTAGTTAAAAAAAAAAAAAAAAAATTACCAACGAGAACCTTAACGGTAAGCATAGTATTTTCCGAATGGTTGGTGCTACAGCTCCCGCTGGGACTCCTGCTGGGAGCTCCCGCTGGGGTTATAGTATTATTTAATATATATTTTATTTAAATAATTTTTATATAGATTTTTTAATATTTAAAAATATTTAAAATAAATAAAATAAAAATAAAATATTATTAAGAAAATATTTTTTTAATCCAAAAGTAAAAAATATATATTAAAAAATACTTTCTTAATTACGAAATAAAATAAAAAATTATAAAAAAATATTTTTTTATAATTTTTTATTTTACTTCATGATTAAGAAAATATTTTTTAATAATATTATGATTTTTTTAAAATATTTAAAATAATCATATTACAGCCCCCGTTGGGGGCTCCCGTTGAGTTTAACATGTACTTTTTTATGTGTAATTTTTTAATTTATTTTTTATATAGATTTTTTTTACACAAAATAAATTTAAAATATCATTAAAAAACACTTCCTTAATCAGAAAGTAAAAAAAAAAAATCATTAAAAAACACTTCCTTAATCAGAAAGTAAAAAAAAAATCATTAAAAAACACTTCGTTAATCATAAAGTAAAAAAAAAATCATTAAAAAATACTTCCTTAATCAAAAAGTAAAAAACAAATCATTAAAAAACATTTCTTTAATGAGAAAATAAAAAAAAAAAACACTTCATTAATTAGAAAGTAAAATACAAATCATTAAATATTAATTTTTATTCTACTTCGTAATTAAGAAAATATTTTTAAATGATATTATAATTTTTATTTTATTTTTTAAAATATTTAAAATTATTAAAAATATTTATATAAAAATAAATTTAAAAAAAATATATAAAAAAATACTACAATCCCCAGCGAGAGTTCCCAGCGGGAGCCCCAGCGGGGCATATAGCATTTTTCTTTCCGAATCTATAACTGGCTAATTAGGCATGCAGGTGGGCCCCAGATATTGAGGGCTGCATGTGAGTTTGAGGTAAACGCAGGAAGGACCCCACAAGGTATCATCCCATGAGTGTGAGTGAGTTGTCTCACATCTGGCTACTTTTTTTTATTTTTTATTTTTTATTTTTATTTTTAGGTAAAGATGATTGCAATGGAGATTCGAGAATGAATTTGGAAAACATGGAAATTAAAAAAACAAAAAACAAAAAAAGAAATGGGCGGCATGTTGTTGCACTTGTACTCTTTTTCAATCATGTTAGGTCATGGAAATAATTAAAAAACTATGATCATAATCATATATGTTGTTAATTGAAGATGGTATTATTATCCCAAGTCCTCCCGACTTTTACTCGATCAGTGAGAAAAACCATATTTCTTGTATCATATCTGATTAACTCAACATACATCATCATCATCATCAAGTTATATTTCTTCAAATCTCGAAGCCCTTTTGAATGCCGTCATGACATCATTGCCGCATGATAATAACTAAAAAAAATAAATAAATACAAGTTTTTTTTAAAAAAAAATTGAATGTCATGGTGACCAACTTGCTCCGGAAAATGGACCCTTTTTAATAAGTACTAATTAACCACAACGAAATGTCTTTTGCCAAGCAAGTTGGAACATCAAATCACGTATTAATGTTGACATGTAACGTATTTATTTAATAAAATAATCTAATTTAAGATGAAAATAATTTTTATAAAATAGAATTTTTTTTTAATTTTTAATAAAAAATATTATATTAAAATTGATACCAATGCATGGAAATTGAAAATAAAGTCGCTAAGATGGTCTCCTTTCATTATTTCATATCTAGCCGTTGGCCCGTTGCCACGTGCTCGCACAAGGCTGTCACTTTCCTAACGGTCACAAAACGGCCACTTTCTTCAAGCCATCCGATGCAGTTCCCGCTTGTGGCTGTGATTGCCCCAAGTCTTACCGTGTCGAAGAAGCTTCAAAGTGTCCCGTTACTTACGCCAGAGAGGGTAAAAAATAGAGGGAAATAAAAAAAGAGAGGAAAGAAAGAAGAAAAATATTTAGGCAAGTTTATAATTATAATATTATATCATGACTCTAGCATATAACCAATTGCACATAATGCATATCAAAATAATAATATTATTATTAAAAATTAAATCCCATAAATATTTAAGAAAAATTTTATTTATAATCTCTAAATAATAATTATATGTACAAACTGTTCATTAAATAAATAAAAATATTATTTTAATAAAAATATTATTATAATTTTAAAAAAAATTAAAAAAAAATTAACTAAACTTATAATACAGTCTCCATTTAAAAATTATACATAATATTGTTCAATATTTAAAGATATGCTTGAAAACACAACTATTTTCAGACTATTTCACCATTACAAACTATTTAATACTATTTTATAAATAATAGTAAAAATATAGAATAATAGTATTATTCAATACTATTTCATGAGATTTATTTATTTTCAAAATGTGGCCAAAACACTTTTATTTTCCAACTTTTTTAAGTGGATATTATTTATTTATTTGGGTTAGGTGCATGATCAGATGGCCCAGAACAGCTAATCGATTTGTTAAAAAAAAAAGAAAAAAAAGAAAAGAACAGCTAATGGAGTGCATCATGGAATTTCAAAATCCATCGGGAACATAAGAATGGTATTAATTAAAAAACAATATTATTAATAATAATAATAAAGGTTAAGGCTGTGCTAGAGGATAAGAACAAAACCAACCAACCAACCGGCAAACAGTACCTGTCAACATCCTCTGCACTTTCCAGAACAATCCCCGAATAATTTAGAACCCCCATTAGTTTAAGCAAAATCATCATCATTTATCACTAAACACTGTTAATTTCTTTTTGTCTAAAATGAAAAGATTAAAAAAAAAAAAAAAAAGACAGCCCATTTTGAAAGCAATAGACTCCCGTCACTCCCCCGTCTATAAAACCACCTTAACCTTCTTCCCTTTTCTACTTCACAGCCTTTGTTCGAGAGTGCTGAGGAAAATAGCCATCTTTTTGTTTGTTTTCTTGAGAGAGGAAGACAAGAACTCAGTTAAGTAGTGAGAGAGAGAAAGATGGAGGGAAAGGAAGAAGATGTTAAGCTTGGAGCAAACAAGTATGGAGAGAGGCAGCCCTTGGGCACAGCTGCTCAGACAGACAAAGACTACAAGGAGCCACCTCCAGCTCCTTTGTTTGAGCCAGGGGAGCTTTCCTCATGGTCCTTCTATAGGGCTGGAATTGCAGAGTTCGTGGCTACCTTCTTGTTCCTCTACATCACCATCTTGACTGTTATGGGTGTGGGCAAGTCTGACAGTAAGTGTAAAAGTGTGGGTATCCAGGGAATTGCTTGGGCTTTTGGTGGTATGATCTTTGCCCTTGTCTACTGCACGGCCGGTATCTCAGGTTAGGTTTCCCAACTCTCCTTTTAATGGGTTTTTTTCCTGCTATTTGTAATGTGCGTCTGACTTTCTTCAAGCTGCCATGGAGTTAAATGTTTTCAAGGAAGATGTTTAGTAACCAAGTATTAATTTGTGCTTGTTTTGCAACAGGTGGACACATCAATCCTGCCGTGACCTTTGGACTTCTCTTGGCAAGGAAACTCTCCCTCACAAGAGCCCTATTCTACATCATCATGCAGTGCCTTGGAGCCATCTGTGGGGCTGGTGTTGTGAAGGGATTCGAGAAGTCCCATGACTTCGAGCGCTTGAATGGTGGAGCCAACTTTGTGAACCATGGCTACACCAAGGGTGATGGCCTTGGTGCTGAGATCATTGGCACCTTTGTCCTGGTTTACACTGTCTTCTCTGCCACTGATGCCAAGAGAAGCGCCCGAGACTCTCACGTCCCTGTATGTATTTTTTGTTCTTTCTTTGTTAACTTTATCGTGTCTTCTGCCATGTTCTTTTCTCTTAAGAGTGTTTTGCAAGGGCTTTTGATGCTACATGACTTGATGTTCCATGGTCTCTTCTTGTGCTATTTACTAGCCCTTGTTTTCCCCTTTGTTTTATTGTATGCTAATCTGAGTTCTTCTGTTCTGGTGAGTTTATCTAAGTTGATATATATACCGCTAGTATAAATTTGTAATTTTTTTTATTATTATTTTGTTTTAAATATTTTTTTAACATCCTTAAAAATTAAGAAAAAAATTTAAAAAATAACTAAAAAAAAAATTAAAAATATGAAAATACTGTAGCGAATCAACGATAAACGTTAATATTGAAGATCCTAATTAGCATTTTCCATTTTATTTAGGACTGCTGAAAATTAATCATTAGATTCCCATGCCTTTGCCTTCCAGTGGTTCTTCCTTTTCAAATAAGCTTTGTATCGAACAAACGTAGCTTTTGAAGTAAACTTGTACTCTCACTAAATTAAATAAGCTGCTGGGTTCCATTAAATTTGCATTAATTTTTTTTTCTGGATTTTGTTTGATCTTGTTTCTTGCATGTCATGTGCTGCGCTGTGATGGCTTTGTCTGTGTGTTAGATATGTGGGGTTCCTTTTAGGTGAGACCTCGTGGGTGTGTGGCCCACCACACATAAAAAGCACTAGAAGACACTACGACCATAGCCGTAGTGTCTTCTTTATAGTCCCTTGGTACTTTGGTTCTCATCCACTTTGGATTAGAAAAGTATTAAATAAGTAATTAGTGTAGTATACACTTGACCATCCCAATCCATTATCCACCGTTAATTTCGATAAAGGTATCTTGCTATCAGATATTCATGGCATGCAGTAGATAAAAGATTGGAAGTCCCACTCTTCATTGATGTGACACAAGTAATCAGTGGCTGATCCAAGTTGTTAACTTTTATTTAATTAATAAAAACTTTAGAATAATGCTACTTTGATTTTTTAATTTTTTTTTTACTTAATAGCAATACATATATATTAATGACTGGATACACTATGCATTAACTCAATATTCAAGCTTGAATGCTCTTATTATTTGTTTCTTGGGTCTAATGCAATGTTTGGTGAAATGATCTACAGATTTTGGCTCCACTTCCCATTGGGTTCGCGGTGTTCTTGGTTCACTTGGCCACCATCCCCATCACAGGAACTGGTATTAACCCAGCTAGGAGTCTTGGAGCTGCCATTATCTTCAACAGAGACCGGGCCTGGGATGACCAAGTAAGTATATATATAAATAATATCATGATGACATTTATTCCCTTCTACTTTTTCATGCTTTTCAGTGGATGAAATGGATAATAATATTCTTCTTCTCTTTGCTTTGCTTTTAACCAGTGGATCTTCTGGGTGGGACCCTTCATTGGAGCTGGTCTTGCTGCTATGTACCACCAGATAGTCATCAGAGCCATTCCTTTCAAGACCAGGGCTTAAGATTGATTCACCCCCCGCCGCCCCCCCCCCCCCAACTTTGGATCTCAACCCGTCTCTGTTACTTATCTCTCTTTTTCTACTTTTTTTTTTTCCCCTTTGTTGTGTATTTCAGAGCCAACATGTGCATGTGGTGGCGTTAAGGTGTTAATTATGCGTGTAAATTATGCCATTTTAAGTTTGTGACAGCTTTTAATGGAGAATTCATTATGTTTTTTTTATATTCCCCAGTTTCCTTCCCAACATATTAAATATTGATTGCTGTTCTTCTTCCTCTCTCCATGCCTGCCTGGTGCAAAGTGAGCATAATAAAGCAAAGCCTTTTAAATTCACGGTACCGAAACAATTCTGTTAGGTGTGTCCCAAGGCAGCTGTGACCCCTCTCCTCCGCATCTGCTGTTCTCACTATGTTTTGGAATTAATTGAGGTAAGAGAAAAAAAAAAATGGAAACACACAGGGCCACAGGCTGTATGAATGACCTAGAAGGCTGTGTCTAGAGTTGGGGGGGGGGGGCCATGTGGGCGAGTTGAAATGAAAAGGTGCATCTGCTCCCACAGTGCGAGTTGAAATGAAAAGGTGCATCTGCCGCCCCCACAGTGCCAGCCACACATCTTTTGCCCACTAAAATGGGTGGCGTGTTACAACCGCCTCAAACTCCACATTTTGGTCCATCTCGAATTTTCTCGGAGCTGTCTTCTTTGCTATAATAATTTTCTCGGAGCTGTCTTCTTCGTCAACCTCTCTGGCTGGAAAATTCATGGGGAGGATACGCGTTAGTTTTTGATTGCCTAACTGACATTGATATTCTTGTCAGTCAAATAGAAAACTGGCATGTGGCGACTTTTTATTGTTAATTTTCTAGTGGGAGATTGACGGAGGCTTCAAAGTTCAAATTGCAAAAATATAAAAACTCTGGTATACAAAATTAAAAAACCGAAGTCTCAAATTTCAGAAACGTGAAAATACAGATATGCTGGGTATTTTTACATGAAAAAAAATTACAAATAATATTTTTTATAACACTTTACACAATTATATTTTAAATAATAAATATTTTTATAAGAAATCTTATAAAAGTAACATCATTTTATAAAAATATTCTTTCATTTTATAATATTGTTGTGTAATAAATATATTATGTAATAAATATATTGTTGTGTAATAAATATATATCATTACTTTTACAATTAAGGTTGTTTGGGAAGAGCATCTCATTTCATCTCTTCTCAGCAAAATTTGTTTTTTCTTAAATATCACTTAAATATAAACACTCTTTAATCATTATAATTTTTTCAAACTTCTAAATAAAATATAAAAAATAAGACTATATTTTTAAATTTCAAAACAAAAATAATATTAACAAATTTCATTCTAACATCATTTTAACTTTATAATATTTTTTATTTAATTTTTTTCATCATTTCCCAAAACTCAATAAAGCACTTAACTCAAACGATTTCACTATTATCTACAAGATAATGATATTTACAGTCGTAGAATATATAAGTAGCGCACAATATCTTTGAAAAAAATAAGTAAATACGAGATTTACATAAATATTTTTTTTTTAATAATGAACTCTACTATTTTTTAAAATAATTATGCTGTACTTATATATTTTACGATTATATATAATATTATTTTTTATAAATTTTCTTTTATAAAAATTCTTTATAGTTATATTAATTTTCGTTATCAAAACGTAGGACTCAAAAAACAAGAGAGCGACAAGAAGGCTAGTAGGCATGTGCGGAGGAAAAATGAAAGCTTCTACATATATTTTACAACTCTACTTGAAATTGATAGTAGTTTTGTAAATTTGTAAATTTTTTTAATGAAGTGACATGATTCTATTGGTCGATTAAAAATGAATTGTAGACGTATAATTAATCTGTATAACGATATGGTCAAAATGGGATCTCGCATTCCAAGTGGACTCCAAGAAGCTTTTGGCAATGTGTCTATGGTGGTCGACAATGTATAACGATAGATATGATTTTTAAAATTCTTAAAATTCTAAGCAAATAAAAAAGGAAAAGGTAGAAACTATAGTAAAAATTACAAATTTAAGAACAAAGAAGACAGAGATGGCCAGAGGATGAAGAGGTGCCAGAACAGGTCGAATATGGATGGCTCATAAACCTTAACATAAATATGAAAATGACTATATATATAAGAAAAATACTTTAGACTATAAAAATACTAAGTTATTAGTATAACTAAAAATATATATGGTATCGCCACCAAGCTCATAAATAGGGGCGGAATAAAAAAATATAGTTCGAGGGGGTCAAGTTAAAAATTCATAATTTTGGAGGGTTAAATACTAATTTTTATATAATTTATTTTATAAAAATATTTTTCAAAACTTTATTTTCATCAAATTTTTAAAATTTTAGAGGGTCAAAAGTCTCCCAAGTCTCTTAGTAGTTCCACCCTTGCTCACAAACTTTCCATTAAGAAATATAAGAAGCAAATAATTTTATTGTCGTTGAAATGAAATTTATATTTTCATTAGAGAATATATGTTATGCAGATATCTTATAGGTTAGTTTGAAAAAGTTGAATTATTTATTTTATTTTATATTAAAAATTAAAAAAATTATAATAATTAGATAAAATAAAATAAAATGAGATGAGATATTTTTTAAAAACAAGCAGAATTTTAATGATGCCAAAACACTTATAGTTAGTTCGAAATAGATATCTTGTTTTTCGTTTATTGATCGGGGAAAACAAGTCAACACATCGACGTAACAAGCGCGTTATCTGTCTTTTACGTTACTTTGCTATGCATCTTTCCAAAGGCACCTGTCGCGCAGCTTAACTTGACCCTACAACCCGACCCAACAGATTACTTTCACAACAGGTCAAAACTACTTTACCTTCCCACTTTGACAAAGAGTGGGGCGGCACTCTTCGCAACGAGTAATTATGACGAGAGTTAATGCCTTACCAATTGAAAATGACCTTTGATTAGGACACATCCAAAGACAAAAAAGAAACGTTAAGAGAATTAATATCCTACTGAATTCACAGAATTAATATATATATATATATGTATATATTAAAATAGTAGCGCTACATATAATTATATTTTTACTTATATTTTTATTTATAAAATTCATTTTATTAATTTTCTTTTAAAATTTAAAATTATTTTAAAATTTTAAAATTTTCAATATATCTATAAATTACATGTACAAAAATAAATTTTTTATAAATTTTTCTTAAATACATTTAACATTTTTCATATTAAAAATATGCCACTCATTTCACAAAAACAAAAAATATATATATATATAAAATAACGTTAGATATAATCTTAAGATATATAAGTTTCATGCACTATTTTTAAAAAAGAGTGAGATTTAATATTAAAAATTAATTTTTTCATATAAATCTCATACTTATTCATTTTTTAAAAAAAAAATACGAGGAGTCGTTTGAATTTATAGATGAGTTAAGATGATTTGTAAATAGTAGAATAAAAATTGAATTGTTTATTATATTTTGTGTAGGAATTTAAAAAAGTTGTTTTGAGATTTAAAAAAGTTGAATTAGTTATTATATTTTATGTGAAAATTTGAAAAAGTTATAATGATGAGATGAAATGAGTTGAAATGAGTGGAGATAAATTTTGAAAAAGAGTTAACTTTATTATTAAAAAATTAATTTTTTTTTTTAGATAGATCCCAACAAATTAAAAAATTAAAACTTGATGGAGAAATGAAATAGGCCGGTTTTTTAAATAATTAATAATTAAAAAAACAGTGTAATAGTTGGACGTAACTTGGACTATATTAATTGGAAGGACTACTCGCTGCCAATGAAAACGCCCGTCGCCGGCTGTATCGAAGTAAGGAGTGACATAAGAGTTCGTGAGTTTGTTCTTGGTTGGTATTACCCGGCAAGAAAAATGTGGATTTTTGGTTGGAAAGGGCCATCCGGGTTCTCAGCCTGTTCCACAGCAGAGCAAGTTACCCAAGGAATTGATGGAACCGGTCTCACTGCCATCGTTACAGGTCTTTTCTTTTGGTCTGGGGGTATTTTGATTTCGATTTATTCTAATTCGTCAGATTCGTATATATTTTTCTGTTATTGGGTTTTTGTGTTTTCGTGGGAAAGTTTTTTCAGGACTATGTGTTCGATTTTATATTTTTTGGAGAATAAATCGATGGGGTTTGTTTATTTCTAAATAACTGCTATTGTTCTTTCATGGATTCCAGCTTATTATCTAATGGTATCAGTTCTTAATAAAAGATGTTACAGGGGATAGAATTGGTAAGAGCTCAAACAAATTGAGCATTCTGACGAATTCATGGATTTGTGAGTTTTTATAGAGTAGTCGGAGTTGATGGAAACCTTGCACATACATGATGCACGAGTTAGTGTATATAGGTTCACTTTGATGGATATCTTTCATTCTATTCTGCTTTATTTGAAAGATTGATTGATCACGGTCCTGGTCTATTGAAATAAATTTAGTTTCTGTTCACATGTTTGAAACTGTTGCCTAAGATACCAAAATTGGAAACTTGGTGTATATTAGTATCAAATTTCAAAGTATCAGTCGAGTGATATGGTGGACTTTATTACTGGGCTCTTTTTAATTTTGCCAAATGTATGCTTATTTTTGAGGTTGGTTTCTTTGGAAAAGTGAATGTAGCAATTTACATTTGTTGATTGAAAGTACCTGGAAATGAACATACACCTGTTCAATAGCTCTTTCCTATATCAAGGTGAACTCCCATGAAAAACAATACGAGAAATTTGGAGAAAAATATCTCATATACGAAATGAGCGCATGCCATGGCACATCAGTTTTTTGGGATAAAAAGAAGCTATGCTGTGGATACTATAACCAATCACCCCTACAAAAGAAAAAAAATCTTTCAACTCTTGACAAAAAAATGATGCAAGCAGATGGTTATGCATTTTGTTGGTTCTCCCATAAGGTTGTTTAGACAAAATGACTAATGGAAATTGTTCACTCTTTTGGGTGATCCTATGGCACCATCACTTCGTCACTTGTATTGGTGAGTTTCAGAAAAATATAAGAAAATTCTTGGCATACCCTGTTATTGGCTGCAGTAATTGATTAATTCTGCATGTTTTGGAATATTTCAATTCTCACATTGATTTGAATTTCAGGAGCATCAAGTGGCCTTGGTGCAGAGACAACCCGCATTTTGGCTTTGCGTGCTGTCCATGTAATTATGGCTGTAAGGAATATGGATGCTGGTAGGAATGCCAAAGAAGAAATACTTAAGGAAATCCCCAATGCTAAAATTGATGTCATGGAGTTAGATCTTAGCTCAATGGGATCGGTAAGGAAATTTGCATCAGATTATACTGAATTGGGTCTTCCACTGAATATCCTCATGTAAGCATTCTTTGCAGGAGCTTTTGTAATTAGTTCAATTCCATTCCCTCAAAGTCATTCCTTTGTCTCTGTCTTTGTCTGTCTGCCTCTATCTATCTATCTATCTATCTATCTATGTGATGCCCTGATCTCGGATGGGTCGGAGAGTTACTTCAAATCACTTAAACTCACATCTCACAGTGCAGATATAGATTCTAATTTCTCAATTACACATAGATCTCACTATTTTAACTCAATTAATCTAAATAATTAATTAGGAACAACACAAACTCTTAAATATAAATGTGAACGTCTTAAAATACCATGCATCCAAACACGACAAAATTACTGAATAATATTCTCCAATAATCATAGAAACCTTCTATGCTTAATCCATCATGCTTAAACCATCTCACCCATGCTTCCTAATCTTGATCCTCAGCTAAAATGTTCAAATTATCTGAAAAATATTATGGAGATAAGATGTGAGTTATTAGCAACTCAATAAGTAGAGAACATATACTAGTATGTAAATATGAGCATTTACAGATTTCAGAAAGCAGAACAAAACATTTACTTTCAGAATGCAGAATCAAAACATGTTATAAAAAATATCAGAACGAAAGTTTAGAAATATTCATATTCAAAAGTAACATCATCATCATATCATAGCATCATATTAGCATAGAGGTCATGTTTAACTCCCTTAGTAGAGTTGTGCATCTACGGATAACCAAGTAGAACATAAATCACTTTGTCACCAAATGGTGTGCACTCAAGCAGAGGCCACTACTATCACCCGTGGCTGGGGTTGTATACCACTATTATACCCGTGACAAAGTCTTAACAAAACATGACGGATTCATAGCATCTTTACATAATCAAAACAGATTCAGAGCATCTTTACATAATCAAAACAGATCTAGAGAATCTTTTCGTAATTATACAAAAAAGTTTCAGATTTCATATTCGCTCTTTTTGCACACTTCAGAAATAGAATGTCAAAATTTTTCTCATGTCTACACCAGTTATGACGGAAAATACTTTCTCTTTTATATAGATTTCATGCGTAATGCAGAACAAATAACTAAGGTTGTTTCAAATTTCTTTTCATAACAAAACGTGCATATTTTTCATCCAATCAATCTCAGTTCATTTCTTTTATGCAAAGTCTAGCATAGGAATCCCACTTACCTGAACTTTTTCTCTTCTCTAAATTTTCCACTACAGTGCCGAAAGAATATCAATCGTCACCTATAAAATAGACACGTAACTTACTTAAATCTAGAATTAAACAAGTATTATGATATTTAAGCCTGAATAGTAAAATGACCTATTTTTCCTAAAAATCTAAAATTCTCGTAACCCTAAAATATCATCTCTTCGCAAATTCATTGATATCCACTTAACTTCTCCGACTAATACATTAAACTCTAAATTATTTCTGTAAAATAAAGTGTATGACTAACATATTTAGTCAATTAAAATTAAGCCCATGTAAAATGCATCTCCACTTAATATTCACTTAACATAATTCCAACTCAATCACAAGTATATTTAGCATCAAGCCAACTTAAAATATATGTCCAATTTTAAAAGTCGAGGCTAGCCCAAGTCAAATAAGTATTTTGTCAAGGCTTAGCTATTAAGGGCAATAACTTAAAATCATTTAAAAGAATTCTTCAGTTGCTTTACGGAAAATCACATGACAAAAGGGCTTGATGCAATCTTCGTAAATAATATAAGGGAGATCATGTCCATCAGGGCTTAAAGCCTAAAAGCTATTTTACAAGACATATCCGTTTCTATAGAAAGGAGAAAAACAATAAAAAAAAGAAACCGAAATAGAAAGAGGCTTGATGTCGGGAGGAAGGAAAATTTTACCGAGAGAGAGGCAGTGAGCGGCAAATGGTGGCTGGGCTATAGTCGATGGTGGAGCACAATGGCAGTGCACTGTGAGGGAGAGAGAGAAGCATGTAGAAAGAGAGAAAGTTGCAATCGGTTTACCAAGGGAAACGATCGCAGTGCTCATGGTGGTAGCTCTGGTAGTGGAGGCTAACAACGGAGGTTTGTCTGTCTCCATGAAACGCTTGGCAACATGTGAATCGGAAGGTGGTGTTGCAGCAGTGCACGGTGGAGGGCTGAGCAAGAAACTTGCTCGGTTTTTGTTGTATAAAAACAAGGCTTTCAGTGGTTTTATAGAGGGTGGGTAGTGGTGGTGCAAGGCAGTGGTTGGGTGTCCTGCTGGACGTGCGTGGAGGCTGGTGTTTTGTACTATAGAGGTTGAGGGAGGCAGATTGATGATAGAGGTTACGGTGGTTGGCTACGGATGGGCTTGGTGATTTACGGTTGGATGTGTGAGTGGTGGCAGAAGTACAGCGGCTAATAACGCTGAGACGTGGCTTGGGGCTGTGTGGATTTTTTTTTCCTTTTTTGTGGGATGAGGTGGTGACCAGCGTCGGCAATGACATAGGAAGAGGGGGCAACGGAGAGAGAGGAACAACAGAGAGAGTGAGGCGTCGGGAAGGGGGAGTTTGGCGCAGAGGAGGATGAAGGGCATTGGGGGGAAGCAATTGTGAAGTGAGAAACTGATGAGAGGGAGAGGGAGAGGGAGTGAGAGTCGGTCTGTTAAGAGAAAATTGGGGCGAGGTATATGAATATAGTGTGGAGGAAATGTGGAATTGGGGAGAACGTCCAAAGAGAAATTAGGGGGAAGGAGAAACTGTCGGGGAGAGGGTAGGAAAAGTAGGAGGGGAGAAGGAATACCATACGGCGTCGTTTCTTCCCCAGGGTTGGGTTGTTGTTGCGTGCATGCAACTTGTGTTGAAAACACTCTTGGTTACACTCCTGCATCTAAAGATCGCTTCGCTTGCTACTAAGAACTCAACTCGAACTCAGGTTGCACTGTGGAGTCTCTAGCTGGCAACGTGGTGGTTAGGGTTCATGGTGGCTGGGTAGCGGCTGAAGGTGGTGGTGTCCTAGGGTTTGGTTGTTGGAAAACTATGTGTGTCAACCCTAGTTTGGAAAACGAATGAACAACATGCTTGTACGTGAATATGTATATATATATATATATATATCAAAACTGTTGTTGTGAATGTAGTGGGAGGAAGGCGTGCATGGCGTGAAAATGTGCATGGCGTGGTAACTGATCCCTGGGTTCTCACGGGCTTGGGTTTTTGGGTGAACAAGGTTTTTGCTTTTTCCTTGAGTTATGGGTCCTGGCTCAGCTTCTAAAAATATTACAACTTATCCCATAAATCTTTCGGCCAATTCTCACTTGGTCCATTAAAAGATTCTAACCCAATTATCAAGTCCAATAAAATCTATACTCTTCCAAAATAAATTTTTAGGCCTGTAGCCTACTCCAAAATTACTAGTTAAATGCCAAGTATATTTTTCATACATGTTAACCCAAAAGAAAAGTTTTATAGAACATGTGATTAGCTTGGACTTAGTACTGGGCCTGGGTGTTACAATCTATCGTCTATAAACAAGTGGGTGCATGAGTTTGTATGCCATCATTTGTAGGGGTGAAAATTTTTCGGTCCAGACCAAAAAAAGGGACCAGATCGGACTGAAATCACCCCTACTCTGTCTCAGTCGATGGTGTCTCCAAAATTCGGTTTTCGGTTTGGTCCTGGAGTGATGTTTTTGGACCGGACCGGACCGGACCTAAACCGATTGAATCACTTATAAATTTTTTAAATATTATATATATAGTATGTTATTTTATTTTATTTTTTATTGGCACCGGGTGTCAAGGAGCAGCATCCCGACTAATCTCGGGGGTGCACAAGCCCTCGCCAAGGAGTTTCCCTTAAGTGCATCTAGGGTAATTCAAGGGGAAAATCCCCTAGTTCGATAGCCCCTAGAGATTGTTTGCACTCAAGGGAATTTGAACCTTAAACCTCGGGGCAGCATACCCCCTAGCCCAAGGCCCTTGCCATTTGAGCCAACACCTGGGGGTTATATATTATTTTATATAGTAGTTGTATAAGTTAATTATGTAATTTTCTCTAATCTATCACCATTAGTCATATAAAATATAAAATAATATATGCTATCAATTAACTAATATATCAAACGATAAATCATATAATAATATATGTTATTATATGTAGATACATACTCTACTAAAGTACTAAGTTAGTAACTATTAATATCATAAATATAATTATAATTAATTATTTTTTTAATGAGTTAGTTACATAATCCACATTAAAGAGCTCACTTATTTTGATCTTGCTAATTTAATTAATTTTTTGTATTAATTTATCTACCAAAAAAAGGAGGAAAAAAATGATCCTAGCTCATATGGACCTATTGGATCGATCAAACTGATAGCTAACGGTCCAGTCCTTAGAATCGGTCTGGTACGAAAAAAGGGTGGACCGAAATTTTCAGTCCGTGACGCCCCCCGGACCTGACCAAACCGATTACACTCCTAGTTTGGACACATCATTTTTATTTTTCTATTTCATGGAACTCTTTAAAAAAGGAGACCCCTACACCCACTAAGTGAAGCAAACACACAATGACAAACTCCATTTTTAATTTCAGTTTTAAGATTGGAAACTTAACAACTAGAACTGAAATTCTGTATTGTTTGTTTGAAAGCAACAATGCAGGGGTGATGGCATCTCCGTTCATGCTTTCTCAAGACAATATTGAGCTGCAGTTTGCAACTAACCATTTAGGTATGTTCCTCTCAAGCTCCTTTGATCTGCATTGAGGCTGCAGTAATCTTTTATCACGAATAGTCTTGACAGTATCAAAACAGGGAAACGTAGTTACACTTCCCTTTTTTCTTTTGTCTTTCTGGGGAATCAGAGATAAAGATTGTATCGGGATCTGAAAAGCTGCCTATCAGTTCCCATATGCACTTCCCATGACATATTTTAAAGATTTTCTGTTAATACAGTTGCTACTTACCCTTCAAGTGAGTGGAATATGGAGTGCTGAGGTCTTAGTTCGTTTGCAGGTCATTTTCTTTTGACAAACCTTCTATTGGAGACCATGAAAAAAACAGCTCATGAAAGCAAGAAGGAGGGAAGGATTGTTAATTTAGCATCGGAGGGTCACCGATTCACATATCATGAAGGAATTCGTTTTGATAAGATCAATGATGAAACGGGGTAGACCTTTGACTGGACAATTTGATGACCTTGCCTTTTAAGTAACATATGTTTTGTGGCCTGTGGTTATCATAAATAACAATGCCTTTTCCCCAATTTTTTATTTGATAATTAACAGATATAACACTCTTTTTGCTTATGGACAATCAAAGCTTGCCAACATATTGCATGCTAATGAGCTTGCGAGGCGCTTGAAGGTACTTATTGCATATATGCCATCATTTATTAGTCCTGATAGCAAGAAAATTGTAAATCTGATCGTGGATATACTCCTTGTTAAGAAATTTTTAGTTTCTTTCTATATTATTGGAAATTATATTTTTGAGAAACTGTGTTCAATACCTGAATTACTGACAAGGAAAATGCTTACGCAAGCCGCACATTGTTCATGTATGATATTGATTTAATATAGAAATAGCTTCCAAAGGTGAGAAGTGTTATTGAACGTGGTTGGGAGTCCAGTAAATATTTTTTCTTTAAGACATTTGCAATAGTTGTGTTTGCCTATTTTTCTTGTTTACCTATAAAAAAAAAGTTGTGTTTGCCTGTTTGGATTCTGTCATTTCAATATCTTCTCCTGGTGACACCAGATCCTTCGAGCCAAGTTCATGCATAAGTGGTGCACGTGAAATCATCTGAAAATAGATACTCAAGTTCAAAGTTTTCATTTGCTTGAATTGTGGTCAAAATTCTAATAGTAGTGAAATGATTTGAGTTAAGATGTTTTGTGGGGTTTTGGAAAAGGAGAAAAAAAGTTGAATAAAAATATTATAAAGTTAAAATATTGTTAGAATATAATTTCTTAATATTATCTGTGTTTTGAGATTTAAAAAGTTAAATTATTTTTTGTGTTTTGTTTGGAAGTTTGGGAAAGTTGTAATGATTAGATGAAAAAGTTAAAGATTTGAAATTGAAAAGTGTTTGTATTTGTAGTGTTTTGATTTTGAGATGAGACAAGACGAGACCATCTTGCAATCCAAACGGGCCTTATTGTCTAGAATTAGAATAGAGATGAAAAAGTAAAGAGTTAATATTCATATCCTGGAGAAAGTACAAGAATGTGAGTTAAGTGCTTGTAATCATACTGTGCCATATGTACTGGACTTTATATTTTAAATTTTTCGTTGTTGTTATCTTCCCTCTTCTCATCCTCAGCAGCTAAGCACGAAACTTCTTTCTTATGTTGTCTCTGATACATGTTTTTAAGTTACTTGATTTGTCACTTCATTTACTTTTATTGGATTTTTTTGTAAGGCAATCAAAGATTTTTTTTAAAGTGCAATAGGCATAGCCCACTTTTATTAGTAATTAAATTGAACCTATGTATGGTAAAAAGTTATATCCTAATAAACTATCAATTGCTAGCTTAACTTACGAATGATAAAGAGTGTTTTTACTTTGTGACTCTGGCCTGGCATATAATCCGTATCCTGGTGTGCATCCTGGTGTGCATGATATCCTCAGGCACAAATAGGTGATGATAAATAAAGTAGTATCTTGATAGAGTGTGTGCATGATTGAATGAAACATCTATAAACTTTCCTTATTTTGGTTTGGCTAGCTCCAGAAATAAATTCTGAAGTCACTGCAATTCACCTGTGTGCTTGAAGGAGCTAGTTTGGGGTCTTTTTACCAAGTTTAAATAAGTGTACATAGATCAAGCTTAAGAAGTTCTATATAATCAGTAACTATGGAAGATTGTAAGCGAGACATAGTTGCTGCATTGACCACTAACGAATATTGCCACCATTTGATTCAATATAAAGATTATGGTGTACGGTCTACTTTTTTTTTATCTTCAGGACAGGAATGATAACAAGTCCTTCGATGTTCGTTTTGTTGTTCTTTCTGTTCATAATTCCATCTAGTCATATTATCAAGTGAAGTGGGATCTAAGCTGCAATTATTGTTGTCTTCCCAATCTTAAACAGGAAGAAGGGGTGGAGATAACTGCTAATTCCCTTCATCCGGGAGCAATTGTTACAAACCTTCTGCGTCACCATGGTTTCATTAATGGTAAAACTCTGAGCCATTTGACTTGTATTCAATTTTGTTTGAAGACATACGTGCATATTTACCGTAAGTGAACTGCTGGGTTCAATTCTAATGCTTCCTTTGTTTAGGATCAGTTTTCAGGTATTCTAAATTCATACCTGCACAAATCTGACAACAATGAAAACATCTTTGTTATGGAACTTTGTGGACTCGTTCGACGATAATCAATGCATCTTAATTATTGCATGGTGCATCTAGGAAAAGATTCTCTTTTAGATTATGGGTTTCAACATAAAAAACCATATCGGAACCATGACATATTTAATCTAACCAGATCATGAGTTTCTTAGTTCTTTCATAGAATGTAAAAGTAGCGGTTGTATTAATATTTGTGTTTTGATTCGTTGCAGCTATTGCTAACGTGCTTGGTAAATATGTGCTTAAAAATGTTCATCAGGTATGTATCATATATTATTAATATTAATATTTGCTACTTTCAATGGTTAATCTGCAAGTCCTAACAAAACAAAGCAGCTTCACCGATTAAGTTGTGCCCTTGCACCTGCGGCATGGTTTGCTTATTCAATTCTTTTGCATTGTTGTAGGGAGCAGCAACGCAATGCTATGTGGCATTGCATCCACAAGTTGAAGGAGTAAGTGGTGAATATTTCATGGACAGTAACAAAGCGAAACCAAGCACTCACGCTAAAGATGTAGAATTGGCGAAGAAATTGTGGGACTTCAGTGTGGATTTGACAAACCAAAAGTAGCTGTGATTAAGGCAACGTTTGAGTTGTGGATTACGCTTTGTGTTCCTTACTAGAAGGTCACATCTGACAACCATGTTCATTCATTGCCCATGCATGGATGAGCTATATGCAGCAGTCCTTTTTCTTATTGGTTCTTGACCTATGAAACCATTTGTGGGAGACCTTTGCTATTCCTGCTGGCATTACGCATGGGGAAGTTGTTGACAGCAACTTTTTAATGGGCATGTTGATTCTAATTCTTGAGGGGCCTTTTGCATATAGAAATTATAAACAGCATTTGCTTTGAATCAATCAACCGCCATTTGCTGTGTTAGCGTATTCCTTGAAATTGTTTGAAACCCCCCTCAGGAAAAGGATGCCTCAGCTGAAAGCCAAGATAGAAACATCAAAGCCATTTTAGCAGGAAACTAAATCCTGTTGCTCTTGGTTGATCATCAATCATCACGAGGGTACAGCTTAAATCACTATCCAGAGGATCTCACATGAAAGCAAGAGCTACAAGTTGAACTAGATTTCCTTAATCTGATGCAAGTATGACGTCAATACAACGCTGTCGTCATGACAACCCATTATAAGAGAGGGGCTGAGTTACCATTAACTGATACAAGATATTGTTAAAAAACGCCTAATTTAATTCCCATCCTTACTGTACAAAGATTCTTTGCCACGGCCATATCATTTCCCCCTTTCAAAAGAGAAAAAGGAAAAATATCAAGAGTCCTCATCGTAGTAACTCTTGTACCTTTTAGGTTTTCCAGGTGTGGTATAAATGCACTTACACATGCGGGAATTCTCTCCATTGCAAGGAACTGCCGCTTGCTGGATCTTCAGCAACCATCTTTTCTGCAAAATCAATGATTTGGCAGGACCTATGAAGTGGTTGAAGCTGATATGGGAAAATGAGTAATGATACAGGTACAACTCCTTTTACAACCATATTTTAAATTGAGTATTTCTAAAAAACGATATTACTTTTATAAATTATTTTACAAAAATACCCCTCATTTAAAACAGGATTATGAAAGAGTTGTATGTGTATCATTTTCCATGGGAAAATATACGAAATTCCCAATACAGGGAATGTTGGGAGAAATACAGGGAATTGGAGAAATGCTTTAATTAATGCTGGAAGGGAAAAATTTGCCAATTATGAATATTGCTTACCATTTGAACCGACCAATTCATGTACGGAGGGCACTTCAAAATCATCTCTCTTGTCATTTAGGCTCGCAACAGAATCCAACCTTATTCAGTTGCTTCCCCAAGTTCAATTCCTAAGTACAAAATGGTGTTATCAGCCATGAATATGATGCCATTGAAGCATCAAAAAGAATCTGGTATGTATGCCTGGAATCCTCCTCTGGTTAGGATTCAAATGTAAATCAATTACGACCGAGCAATGGTGAGCTGGGTTTAAGTTCTGCTGATGAACTTTGCTTCAGATGCTCCCTTAAGGGCTGCTGAGAAGCATGATCGGCCAAAACCAACTGTTTCTCATACAATTCCCTGGTGTCCCCAAGGATAGGACGTCCCATCTGGTTTCCAGAAGCACCACTATCGGATGAAATTATCTCACGGAAAGCATGAGAAGCTTGTGGCATCCCTCGAAATAGGTCAGACTTTGGCTCATGATAAGGGGTGCTGCCATTAGTATAGAAACTATTTGGGCCCTTTTGGATCATTCCTACACCTTCGTGAAAGTACATAGTTGGCTGCTTTGGGTGATGAAATGCGGTAGCACCACTACCACCGTTAAGGGGAGTAGATGAACCAGATGTCGTACGAGGGCTAGAAATTGGAGAGGGGGACATCCTTCTGCTCACATGTTGTGGTGACCTTGAATGTAGAAGAGGGCTCCCAATGGGAGAAACTGGGCATGATATATTCCGTCGCTGGGCATCACTGGAAAAACAAGTGAAAATTTTAGAGGAGAAAAAGACTGTTAAGTGGTTATTAATATAATGCACATGGCATATGACAGCCCTACATGGAGCAATGCTTAGATACAGGCTTAGAGCGTGCAAGTCCCAGGCAAACCCTTAGAAAAAACGTGGCTCTCAATTTGGATTTTTTTCATACGGGTCCCACTTTTTCTCAAAAGGCCTGTGTGGGGCTTGCACACCCTAAGCCTGTACAAATCATTTTCTTAGTTCTTAACAACTTGTTACCACATTAACCATATGTGCACAAATGCATTGATGATACATGAGTATGCTCCATTCATGCAAGTGTATGAATGCATGACCAGAGAGATTGGGAGGACCTGGATCCTGAACCGGTTTTTGAGCCTCTAGACTGATGGATACCAACTCCTTCCGAGTCTAAGCATGAAGAACTCTGTACATGTCCAATGCCCTGAAAGAAGAGAACCAACAGTTAACTGAAGGCAGACCAGCAAAAACCACAACAGATTTCTCCTCTCATTAAAGATACCAACAAGTTCATAAGCATTAATTAACTAGACAATTCTTTACTTGACGAACAATATGCATTAACTACAATTGAAAGGCATCAAAATATTAGCTTCTCACTAGCTAATGGCTCCATATAGATACATATAAATAACGAGTTCAACGACTAAACATCTAGAATCCATGTTTCAACACAGATGTAATTGGGTTTCCACATCAAACTTAGGGAAGTTCAGAAGCTAACCATTTGCACATGATACAGTCGCCATCTACTATAAGGAGAGATTGGAGACACTGTAAGTGTTTAACTTATAAATTGATTGTGTGAAGCAAACATAGAAATAGATAGACAACATCAATGCAAAATTTATGTAACTTATCAGAAAAAAATGATGCAACTATTAGATAACCCCTGGCAAACTACACTCAGCTAAGTTCTCATAATTTGACTGCTTCGGGATAAAAACATTGCAGACTTGCAGCCCAAGGCATCAACAATAAAAACATTGATCATGGACGTTTGAGGGTGAATAAAATGCCTGTACCAGAGATCTCACAGCATTTGTAACCATGGGAACTGCGTCTGAAGGATCATCACTCAAAAGGGGTCTTTCTGATGGTGCAGCATTCTTAACAAAAGGATGATCCAAAAGCTGAGCAGCTGTAGGACGATGTAATGGATTACGCTGCAAACACAACCTCACAAAATTCTTTCCATCCTCTGAAAGATGATCAGGAATTGCAGGAAGTTCCTTGCTATTTCCAATCTTAAACATAGCAGCAATCTGTGAAGAGGCACAGAGTACGAGAGAAAACATGTCAAACAATCTATATCTAGAATGCAGCTTTCACTGACTAATGGATCCATTAGTATATTTATTTAATGCTATGAATACAATTGGCAAGAAAATGCAATCTTCAACAATTCTTATCCAGTTTTTACTAACCCCTTCATACTGGCTCCATGGTGGTTTTGTTGTAGCCATCTCTAACACAGTGCATCCAAGGCTCCAAATATCAACAGCAAGATTGCAACCATTTGAATTCTTGATAACCTAAGCAATTGACTCAACAAAAAACTATTACTAGAAAGCATCATAAAGAATGTTGACTCAGGAGTGTGACAACAAATCATGCTGACCTCAGGCGCCATCCAATAAGGGCTTCCCTTGAAGGATAATGGACAAGACTGCCCAGAGATCTGCAAAATAATTTCCAGAAACTAGATTAGAACCCAGGTGTCATGGTTTAAGTATTCACATCTGACATAAACCAGCAGGTTATTAGCCTTTACACACACACACAAAGCAGCAGGCTATTTAGTGCCTAATTGGCAACTCCTGCTTTGACCAGTCTTTTGGTTCTTTGAAAAGTCCCAACTATGCTTTTACAGCATTTCTACTTAGCAATTACACAAGATATCAATGTCACCATCTAGTTTGCAACAAACTCAATGGACAAAAGAAATCACTACGACCAACATGACACATGTTATTATTATTTTGTATGATATGGCACCCGAGATGCTAAGGATCGAAGACTTTTAGGGCATGGAACAGTACTTTACAAAAGAAAATAGAAAAAATGCAGAAGAAAGCTCTTACATGCTTTGCCATCCCAAAATCCGCCAATTTCACCCGGCCATTGGGGTCTACCAGAATATTTGCTCCTTTGATGTCCCTAAACAGAATTACACCTTACTAATAAGAATAAGTGATGTTCCAAGACGATGAAAACAAAAGGGCCAATGAATTAACCAACCGTAATATTCCCAAAACAATCAAAGTTGGAACGCTATTACTAAAACTCACCTATGGACAGTGTTTTTAGAATGCAGATATGCAAGCCCAGACAGAATTTGTTGAGTGTAACTGCGAATAGCTATTTCACCAAACTGACCATATTCTTGAAGCAGTTTATAGATGGAACCACCAGATACATATTCTAGATATATATATAGTCTGTCATCTACCTGCACAATAAATGAAGAGGAACCTAAAATTTTAAATATATAATAATAATTCGGAAGCAGCGATTGCTTCTAGTGGTCTAACATCACTTCATGTGGATAAAACCTAAAACAAGAAATTGATGCATTAAGCAAGTATCCATATCAATGTTTTCCTAATAACAAGTCCCTGACATGTATCACAGCAAGCATATAAGAATACTTTTGTTTGAATGAAGGCAGAACTTACATTCTCAGACCCAAGATACTGCACTATATTTGGATGTCGCAGGCGACTTAGCAGTGCAATTTCCTGTCACAAGTCAATAAATTGTATGAAATCTACCTCAAACTCCTCAAAGAGAAGTATATATTCCATTCGCTCTACTACAAGAAATTTGAAAAATCTACCAAAGGAAACTTACTTGCCCCAGCTGCTGTGCACTTTCCTTTGACTTTGCATCATCTGCAAAGAGAGTTACCTCTTTCATGGCGCACATCTCACCACTTTCACTGTGGCCCAGGAATCAGAACGAATGAGACACACAACAAGAAATCTTGAAAAGAAATTGTGCGAGATAAATAATGTGACTTCAATTCATTTATCCTATTTTAGAAGTAATGCAGCTTTAATTTAATGGCAGGTGAACAATCATATAACATCAATTTTGAGACTGAAGACGTTGTCAATCTAAGATCAAAATCGAATAAGGGTTGGCGTAATTCTCAATTTCACCATACTTAAGAACAACCACTGATTTCAATCTCATGTAATTAAATTATAATGCCCTTGTGAGAGATAAAGCACAGTACCATCAATGAATGTAAATTAAAATAAGAGTTAGGAATAACCCTCTTTTTTACAAACCTGTTAAAACCAACATATACATGTCCACATGTACCCCTCCCGAGCATGCGTCCCTTCTTCCAGCGTGAACCTGGGCTTATCGGATTTTCTGCTCTACCAGGACTACGCGGAACTGAAGGAGTTGTAGCTGCTGAATATGTGGGAGAAAAGGGGCAACAATTTGATATTGTCAAGGGAGGAAGGGGCAACCGGTGACTCTGCTGTTTCCCATCATCAGGTCGAGTTGCAGATGAATCTGTGGCAGATCCAGCTCGTGGATGCAGAGGGGTGACAGCACCACTGTGTATTCTGGAGCTGGGACCGGGGCTTGTCATCCTGGGACTAGGAATTGGAGAACACTCAGGACTGCACCTGCTGTGTGGCCAAAAAAGCTGTCCCGAAAAATCACCCCCAATTGAATTATGCCCAGAATTATGACCTGAGCCTGGACTAGAGCACTGACCAGAAGCTATATCTGGATAAGATTTTCCTGCCCAGTAGCCAAAGTTCATAAATTGCTCAGGCCCAAACACTCTCATTGGACTTCTAGAAGGACTTGACATCGAGCTGTCAGGAGCACTACAGAAAGCACCGTGGGGAGGAATCTGCAAATTTTGTACATGCGTACGTAAAGGTCTCTGTTTAGGTGATGTAGAGAGACTCCGATTATTGAATAGAACATTAGACGGTTTCAAAATCTCGCTTGAGTTCTTTTGACTGACAGCTGGAAAGTGATCTTTCTGCATTCCACTTCAGCAAAGGTAGAGAAAGAATTGTGAGAGAGAGATAGATAGAGAGCTGATGCATAAGTATGATTTTTCCTATCACCATAGCCAATTTATCCATCATCATAGAAAAGAAAAAGCTTTTTTTTTTTTTTTTTATAAGAGGATATTATACTAATACTGAAATAGGCAAAAAAAAAGCCTTTTAATAACATAATAGCAGACTCACCTGGAAGGGCTGTTTATGGTGGTTTTGTTTCCATTTTCATAGTCAGAAGTTGGGGGACTAAGAAGACGAGAGTCAGATGGATCATCACTATCGGTGCTACTATCACTAGAAACAGAGCCAGTGGCCATATCAACCTCAGCATCTGTGGGATCTGCCCTGTTTGGGGTACATCCAGGTTTTGGAAGGGGCAAAAAAAGTGGTTTTGAGACTCTATCACATATTTGTTTTGATGATGCACTGATTCCTGAGTTAGTACGCCCAACACTAGCAAGTTGTATCCCTGGAAGTGGAAGAGGATGGGCATGAGGCCTTTCTGCAAAACTTTGACTGCGTGACACCTGAGTGGATGGTGATGGTGACCTTGAAGGCACCCTGGATAGAGGTCCCCTTTCTGAAACAGTGTCACTAGAACGTCTCCGAGAGCCTCCTGATCTACTTTTGCACTTTTCTTCAGATGAACCCTTATTTCGGTTAAATATCGAATCAATGAAACTTTCCTTGTTTGCTTTCTTCTTTACATCTTTGGAAGAAGACTTTCCCCACCATGAAGGCATGCTTATGTGACAAACTCACAGAAATGCACAGGAAAATATAATATAATTACAGAAATAAAGGCCAAATTCTGAGTTAAAATCCACTCCTTCGTTATAGATAAGCCATAACATGGACACCAACTCAAAAGCCAAATCCAGACCTGATTTTATGGCTGTAATTTTTAGATCTAATTCAATAGCCTTGTCTACAAATCTCCACAAACAGAGGACAGATAGATGGCCAGATCGGTTACGGAGTTTCAACCAGAGTAGAGTGAAGATATAATGCTCTATAAGGACCTGTATAGAAGGATTTATTGTCAGTTATCACCAAAACAATTAACGAAGAAAAAAATATTTTTTTATTGGGTAAGTTTAACGATGAAACAAATACTACATAAACAAATCTGAAAATTATATGAATAGATAAACAATACTTTGGAAACTCAACAAATGAGCAGCACTGGAGCTATGTCTCGAATATAATTCTGTTTACACCCCCGCTATATGTCTATGTGCTTGGAAGATCCTGGGAAAAAAAACCATCTAAAGGTGTCAGTTTGGTGGATTTCACTTCTAGGGTTCCCCCCCTAATGAAAAGCAAACTGCCAAAATCTCTCCTTGATTGCATGGCTTTAAACAGCTTAACTTATCTAGTGTTTCTTTACAAGATAACCCATCTCAACTAAGATCCACGTATCATGAAAAGCCATCTGTAGCTACCAACTGCTCAGCTAGGATCCACGCACCATTTTGAGAGGGGTGAGCATCAGGCTAACATCACAGTGAATGATTTCAACCCAAGGTGGATCATACTACAATTAGAATCTGCCCATATTCTTGGGATGAAGCTTGCTAGCTTGGCTTTACTTCTTATCCATAGATATTTATCCCGTAGCACAATTATTAGGAAACAAATACAGCCAGCAACTTTGATCTCAGCTTGGGTATAGACAAATTCACGTTTTCTGATCGAATAACGTTCAGTAGCACAAACCAATGAAACCCTCGTAAACAACCCACCCCTCAAAACTCAATCACTTCTTTAATAGCTATAGCACATTAAAATTACATAAATACACAACAATGTGACTTTCTGCAGAACATCATATCTTGACAAGCATACATCATTATCGAAACAGATCCATTCTGAAGTATCGCTATGTTATACTGAAGCTCGAGAACCCAAAGCACGCTCTTTCAACACAGATCTACCGATTCAGCCATTCATTTCAACAAAAAAAATCCCACGAATTATCAAGATAGAAACTATAGGCAAACAAACTCATTCACACAACTTAAAAAATAAAAAAAACTCAAATAATAATTAAAAAAAAAAAAAAATCTTCCAATTCATCTAGAATGGAAAATATCCGGTTTGGCAACACCAAAATTACTCACAATTCAAGCAACAAAAGCACATAAAGATTCATTCAAAGACAGTGAGAAACACTTTTCAAGTCGAAAACCCCAACAGAACCATCTATTACTATTAGCAAAGAAACTAGACTAAAATCATTAAATTTTTTGTAGCTCGAGTCCAGCTCAAAGCAGCAAAACCAAACCTAAAACCCTAACAAATGCTTACAGTAAATTGTATGCACGGCCCGCAGAAAGAGCTCTCTCTTCCTCCAGCAGCTAGCTCAGACTGTCAGAGACGCCGAAGAAGAAGAAAGCAGAGAAGCCGAAAAGGCACGGAGAAAGAGAGAGGAAAGAGATTCACAGATAGAAAACACTTTTCACAGAGAGAGAGAGAGAGAGAGAGTGAGAGAATTATTTATTTTTATTTTAAAGTTTTTGAGTTTGTCTGAAGCGTTTAAAGTGATTAATTATTGGCATCAACAGGAAAGACACGCCCGAGACACGTGATGTATGATAACAACGATGGACTGGCTCATCCTGACCGTTATTTTGGAAGACTATGATGTTGGTGCCCTCGTTTGGCCAACGATCGTAGTGAAGTACATGGTAGTAAAGTGGTACAAAGAGCACGGGATCTTTTGTCTCTTCCTTTTGTTCTTTAACGGCAACTTACAAGTTTTTAATGTTATAATATCAACATGGTATACGCAATTATTCAATTGTTTCTCTTTTCCTTGGACAAGTCTAGTTTATTTTTAATAATATAAATTGAGATAAAAATTAAAAATTAAATAAAATATTAATAAAATATATTTTTTAATATTATTTTTATTTTAAAATTTAAAAAATTAATTAATTATTTTATTTTATATAAAAATTATAATAATAAAATAAGATGAGTTGAAAAATTTTATAAAAACAAACGAATCTTTTTTACAATATAACAGGAGAGAGAAAAAAAAGACATGAAATTAAGAAATATTAGGTAGGTTGGTCGGATTAAATTAATTGAATAGGAAGGAGAAAATTGATTAATTTTTTTAATCATTGGAAGGAGAAAATTTAATCAAGATAATCATATACCCATTATTTGATTAAACACAAAACCTTTTTATTAATTGGAAGCATGAGTAATAATTGAAAAAATAAAAAGGAAATAATATTTTTCATATTTAATTTTATCATTTTTAATTATATTGGTAAATCTATCCTATCTCAAGTAAACTTTCATTTATATAATTAACTTATAAAATTACTTTAATCAGTATAAAAATAATAATAATAATAATAAATAATATTATTAAATAAAATAATATTACATACAATTGTAGAATGCGCAATATTATTTTAAAACACTTACTATTAATTGCTTTTTTGTCGTAAGCAAGAATTGCTAAAAAAAAAAAAAAGAGAAAAGAAAAGGCAAAGTAACAATTACTTACTTTCTATTGATAGAGAGAGCCATGAGGACAGAAAATGGCCTCTCTTATTGCTCTGGCATCTACAAGCAGAACTGAACATGGCATGATCTTTCGAGGATGGCCAGACACCATCTTAAATGTTCCCTTAACTCATGGTTTTTATTGGAGATTCTTATTCTCGGTTTATTTATTATTTAAACCATATTTATTTTGTTTTGATATTGTTTTTTAATGTTTTGGGCATGTACCCACCCCATTAATTAACTGGTTATTTGTGGTCACAAGAGGGGACAGCAAGTTGTGATCCGACACTGGATTATGTCGTTAATGGTCGTTTTTGGATGGAGTTTATTTTAGTAAGAAAAGGTATTTGTAGCCATATCTATTATTAAATAAAGAAAAAAAAATTAATTTATAAGCTTTTTTATATATATTTAACACACCATTAATATGGGTCGGATAATAATAAAAGAAATATTGATATTTTAATTTTTTTAAATAATTAAAATAGATGTCGTGATAAATTAATTTTGAAAAAAATTAATTATAAGCGATTATGCGTATTAATATGCGTACCAATTCAATATGATTGATCAGAAAGTAAATTTAATTAAAAATAATATTAATTTAAATTTAGAATATGAAAGCAATAATATTAATATGTAGATTGATACGTAAATTTACTTATACATAATAAAATTTTTTATTTTTTAACGTTTCAAACTTTTTAAGTAGCAAAATTATTAAATAAAAGACAAAAAACGTATAAATATCAATAGCCAACAAAACACTAATATGTTTCTCTATTGCCGAGAAACTGAACTGAAAAGGAATAAATATTTGAGATTGTAAATCGTTTGTTTTCGTAAATGAGAAGAAATGAATTGAAATTAAAATTAAAAAGTTAAATAAAATATTATTAAAATATATTTTTTAATATTATTTTTATTTTAAATTTTTAAAAAATTAAATTATTTATTTTATTTTATATAAGAATTTATAAAATTTATAATGATGAGATAAAATATTTTTAAAATTTTTAAAATTTAAAATTTTAATCTTAAAAACAAATCAAGACCATTTCAAGCTCATTTTTCTTTTTTACTTTTAAGAGCACTCTCATTAGATTAGCCAAAATTAAAGGACAGTTTTGATGAATGTAAAAGAAAATTAACTTTTGACTATTCCATTCACATAAATCTCTATATTAGAATAGTTATTTTTTTATTATATAATAATAAAATAATATAAGATGAATTTGATTTTGGTTATTCAATCTTCACATTAAATTATACATTTATTTATTATATGATAATGAATAATTAATAATTTTAAAAATATTTAATTTTTTTAATTATTAATTTATTTAATTTTATCATATTTTATTATTTTACTTATTTTACTATTCTACTTATTTTACTATTCTTTAAAGCCAAGGAAGAATCGGGTTGGGCTTTCTCACGTTCCTACTTGAATGTTGTGGGACACCCTGTGCCACCTGCTACTAATAGCTTAATTTTTGTGAAACATTAACGTTCCGATGTTGAGATGATTTGACTTGAATTCATCTCGTTAAGCAGACGAAATGTTTTATTAAAAATTAAATAAAGTATTATTAAAATATAATTTTTTAATATAATTTTATTTTAAAATTAAAAAAAATTAAATTATTTATTATATTTTGTGTAAAAATTTAAAAAAATTATAATGATAAACTGAAATAAAATAAAATGATTTTATGTATCTAAATCGAGCCCGTTGTAAATGATAATATTTTATGAATCTCATTAAAATAGTTTAATTTTTTTAGATTGAGATAGGTTTAACTTTAAGGTCTTGTTTGGATATTGAGATGACTTAAACTTTTTATAAATAGTAGTTAATTGAGATAATGAAGTGAGTTTCGTGGGGCCTACTTAAGATTGTATTTAGATGTTTTTAAATGTTAAAATGAATTTAGATGTATTTATGGAAAGTTGAAAAATGTTGTAAATTTTACGTGTAAATAGATGTTGAGTTGAAAAAAGTTATGGATCTCACGTGTAAATAGGTTTTGAGTTGAGATAAATTTAGTGATTCGAGAGTTAAATATTTAGATGTATATTTAATTTAAAATCAGACTGAACTGAAAAAGTTCAAGTTCCAAATGGGGCCTATTGAGATAAGTATAAATTTTTTTTTTTTTTTTATGAGAAGTTGAAAAAGTAATAATTCTTATCAATGATTGTTTGAAATGAGTTGAGTTTGGTTCAACAACCAAACACAACCTAAGTTCACTCTTATGTTTATAAATAGATTTTATGAAACAAATCGTAAATTAGCGTAATTTTATATGATACGTCAGATCTATTTTATAATCTGACATATCATACCTAGTCAAGTCAAATTTTAATAAATAAGATAAAGAGTGAAATTAGAGTTTAAATTTCAGATCTTAATTTATATTCTGATAGAAAGCGACTCAATTAACTGAGATTCAAAAACTCCAAATGAAAGTTAAATTAGGCTTGACAATTCCCACCAGGGCCACCGTATAGGAAACCATGGTCAGATTCAAATAGAGCATTTATGGTGTAACATTTTTGGATATCTGCATCATATTGCAGTGAATTGTAATCAGGATATATCCATTTGTTGGATTCATCTGCAAGCTCAAGTTCATCTACGTAAGCAGCCCTAGAGTAGCCTTCGTTTGCAAAATGGCCGCTTCCCATTGGAGGACTAATTGCATTGTTGTCTGTGTAAACTCCCCCACCCCATGTTATCTCAGCAGCTGAGCTGGATAGACTTGAAAATAAGGAGTTCGGCCAATACCCAACAGGTACTTCTGAAATTAAGTCATCATGTGCAAGCCACCAATTTCCTGATTTCCTATCCTATTTGCATGCAAAAAATTAGTAAATACATGTAAAGATACAAGCCAAAATTATTTATTATTTACTTATTTATAATTTAATACTACATTAAGAGATAATAAAAAAAAATATGATGAATAATATTTATATTTTTTGACGAATATTAAATAATTATTTATTGTAGCTGATAGAATGAATCCCACATCTAACAATAAGGATGAAACAATACCTTGAATATGTTGCATCTTACATAAAATTGTTCTCCTCCATAGTGGGAAGCCGGATCAAGGACATAACCGAGAGGAAATTTTGAGTTAGTTTGCACAAAACCCAAACAGAGCATATTGAAACAACCATCTTCACCTGCCTGAAAAAATAAAAAGAAAATACGATGAAGTATAATATGAGTGAGAGTTTGAAATTTATATAAAAATGTATAAGGATATCATTACAAGAAAAATGAGTATCTATAACGGATTATTTACAACAAAAATAAATTTATTTTAATAGAAAATAATAAATTTTGCAAGAAATAGATGGTCACAAATAAATAATTTTCTTGTTGTGGATAAATAAATTCCTAGCCTTACCGTCCATGCACCAAAGGTTCGAGTAGTATTATCGCCATGTAGTTTTGGATTTACCTAAAAAGTTTCACCGAGAATATCAACAATATTATAAAGAAAGATGGAAATAATTGCAATGAATTAAACACCCATTTTTAGAACCAAGATATAGTTGAGAGATCTTAAGAATCTATACAATTGTTTTTTGTCAGTGATGACTTCAGAGAATTTGTCAATAAATTCAATTGCCCGTTGAATGAGTCTGATTTTACCTTCAGAGATATCATAACCAAGGAATTTAATATTGATTTGAAACAATTTGATCTTTTTTGCTGAGACAACAAGATCATTTAATCTAATAATGTCAATAAACGCATTCAAATGTTTCGATATATATATATAATATATATGCATTGACATGAGGATTTGAAACTAATTACCATCCATCCGACTTGAATCACATCAACGCCACTTCGGATCTGTACAAATGCTTGGCTGAATTGATTATTTATAACTTGTGGGTTTTGTATATTGAGTATTGCGCCAGCTCCCATATAATTTTTGCCTGGACTGCTTGGTAAGTTTCTTCTTGCATACTATGAGAGAAAAATGAAAGTACTATTATCAATTAAATCATAAAAAAGGAAAAAAAATTCCTAAATTACCAATTACTACAGAGCATGAAAACTATTTATAAACCAGCACAAATTATTAGAACAGGAAAAAAAAATGCTAACATGAGTAGGAGGAGGGGCAGCATCTGCCCCAGATTTTTTCACGACTATTTTTGCCCATATTAAGTCTTCCTTCCGAGTCCTCTTGATTGGAACGGTTCCAAATGGGCAGCCTTCACTCAATCCAACTGCGGAAGTCTTGGCTGCATGTGGTAGAGTTCTATCTTCTCTTTCTGGGAAAGAACTAGGTTTCATCTGCAAAAGTGTTGTCCATTTATTAAGCAAGTTCTTTGGTTTATCTTTTTTTTTTTTTTTTTTATTGGTGGATGGGGGTTTCGAACTCCAGATCTCTATTTTAGAGACTGTGGGTTATGCCAATAAGGTTACAAACCTTTAACTCTTTTGTTTATCAAATGGCTATGATTCGATCATGAGAGTTTTACCTGAATGCTATGGTTTTTAAGCAAAGGATGATCAAATGCTGGTTGTTTATAGATATCAATGCAATCAAAGATGTCACCTTCTGCAGTCTGGAAAGACAACAATACACTTAGAACCAAAAAAAAAAAAAACATTATGTTTCTTAAAAATTAAGCAAATACCTTGATGCTTTTGATGTAGGGTTTGTTCAGAATCTTGAGTTGTCTGTCTATTTCAAGATCTTCAACACTTTTTGCTCCTTCAGTACTGCTTATAACAATGAAAGACAGAGACAGCAAAACTAAAAATGGAGTCATTCTTAAACCTCTGTCACAATAGAAACTTGTTAGTTCCATCACCTTTCTACCCATATGTATGTATATATAAGGTCTTTATGTCATGAATTCAAATTGATAACCCAAATCTCATAATGATGATTGCATTAATTAATGTATCTCTGAAGTTTTTCTCTATTTAATGAGTACATAAAAGAACATTAATGTAAAAGAAATTAATAGGAGTAATTATTAAAAATTCCATAAATGCATTAATTTTGTAATCCTAACTTAGAATATCATTCAAATGATACAACCATAGCAACTCAAGTAGTACTTAAATTAGTACTCACCTTAAGCGTGAGCATGTTCTTTACTTATTCTTTATTCTTGTGCTTATTCATAATGACAACGCAGAATCATAATTGCCCATTAATTATTATTGTTATTAATTTTGGATCTTTCTTTCTATACTAGGTGAAAGCAACATGCAATGCACGTTTGCTTAATTTATGTTTAATTTTTTTGTTAAGAATTATTATTTTTTATTAATAAGGACATAATGTTTTAGGTTAATTAAATAACAATGTAATATTTATGTAATTTATAAATAATTACACGGTACGATATATTATAAAAAAAAAAACATTAATAGAAGCTTTAACATGATCCTATAAATAAACATTACAAAACAAAATAGATCATTGCATACCAAAATATCTATCTCTACAGCATTTCTGGAATATGCAGGGAAAAACAGAAAAAAAAGGTGGTGCAGCCGGTAAGACCAAATGTGCATTATTTTGAAATTAAATTTGGGAGGGAAAACATTTTTGTACTTTCTCTAAACAAAATTGAAATATTGTTTTCAAGTAACAAATAATTAGAACATAAATTATTTGTGGAAACATTAAAGGATTCATATTTTGAACTAATGTTTTTATTGGATTTGTATTAATTTTATCGTAGACAACTTTGTTAAAACATTACGCTCAAATATTTGCTAGAAGAAAATAATTTTTTTTTTGTTAAGAACTAATTTTTTATTAATAAGGATGTAATGTTTTTGGTTAATATAATAATGATGTAATGTTCATGTAATTTATAAATAATTACACGCTTTAATATATTATAAAAGAAGAGCATTAATAGAAGTTATAATATGATCCTATAATTGGTAGATGTTCCTACAACAAAAATTTTGAATAGCTTTTTAATTATTTATCCACAACGCTTTTTAATTTATTATTTATATATTAAATGAGGGTGAGGGCATGATTGGGCACTTCTAAGGCCTTGTTTGTATTCAGAACTCACCTCAATTCATCTCATCTTATTATTATAATTTTTTCAAATTCATATATAAAATATAATAAACAATTCAATTTTTTCAAATCCTAAAATAATAATAATATTAACAATAATATCCTAATAATATTTTATTAAACTCATCTAAAACCATCTCAATTCGATTATTTTTTAATATAAACTGGACTAATTGTATATACATAAATTAAACAGTATTTTTACATATATATGTAATGAAAATGGCTGACATGATATGACATAATAGACTTATAAAAATAATCATTAATGAACAATCACGAGGAGTCAACATGATGATCTTTTAGTAAATTACCCAATTACTCTAATTATTCCTGATCATGATCATCTGTTGTCTTTCTATAGTAAATTTACAATAAATTTATAAGCTTGCATTGATCCATTTTTCAGAAGTTGTAGACTCCTTATGTTAATATATTGTTCCATATTTAACTATTTAAGTTATCGACTTGGCCTAGCTATATTGTGATAAATTATTTAGAGATAGATCATGGGCTGCTCATCTTAAAGAAGTGCTAGATCTGTTTAATTATCATTTTTTTAAAATATTATCATTTTATTACTCTTTAATATAGTCTCAGATAATTAGAAAATTATTTATTTTTTTATACTTAATTGTCAATCGTTTGATGTCACATGCATTATATCTTGAAAGGAAACTTTCACCTATAACTAATTTGAAACACACACACATATTTTCATGGTTGCATAATCCATAGCGGCTGGGTACCTGATTCATGATCATCATGATCTTGGGGATAATCAGATGCCGTACTTTAAGTTTATCTTTTTTTTTTTTTTTTTCTTTTCTTTCTTCTTCTTTTCGGTTGGTTTGGGGGACATGCATGCGTCATCTCTGAAGTCTAAAGTTAATCACAACATTTATGACAAAATAAAAAGTCCCCAAAATTGACTATTTATGAATAGGAAATAGAATATTTTCATAAGAAATAATTAATAGTAAATTAACAGATTTTTTATAAAAAATTTGTTTCTTAATTGATCAACACATGGCTCCACAAGATTTTTAGATTTAATAATAAAGTTAATAATATTGTAATAAAAAGATACATGCACTATGTATTTATATAATATGAACCATATTTTTATTGTTAAAAAATACATGTACTGTTTTTGCTTTTCGATTTTCGATCCTCACAATAATTAATAATTTCATCGTTCTGCCTCTATTCCTACATTTTACCATTCTATATATATTCCCAATATATATCTTAAAAGCTGTTGAAAGATAGGCTATTTGTAAATTATTATAATGTTTTCCTATTATAATGAATACGAAAAGACAAATCTACATAAATCTATTTTCCTATTATAACGTATTTTCAAATTGAAAATTGAATCCATGATTTATTATCATAATAAATCTGCTTTATTAACATATTTAAAAATATTAATAGTGGAATAGAAACCAACAGAAACTATAAAAGTAGCCACAAACAGAATGTAAAGGAAAATACAATTGTATCCCTGTGTTCTGTAATTATTACAAACGGATGGAAAGTTAATGAAAACCAGCATATTCCGTTAAAATAAGAAAATTCCGTTTCATAGGCTCTTTATATATATAGAGAGATTTCTTCTACATTTAATGAATAAGGAAAATAATTGAGAGAAAATTAGATGTAATTAGGGGATAGAAAGCTTGACAATAATTAGGTCATATATTCAAGTCCTAAGGGCTAAGGGCTTTCAATTTGTGGCTTCATTGTACAAGTGAGTGACATATCCACGATCTCAAAAGCTACATTTATAGATAGATATCTCAAATTTAAATTTAATACTTTTATTATAATATCTTAAATCACCGCTTAATTTATACTCTATTAACAGGGATTCAAAGTCAGGCTTGACAATTCCCACCAGGGCCACCAAATAGGAAGCCATGGCCAGATTCAGATAGAGCATTTATGGTGTAACATTCTGGAACATCTTCCTCATTTTGTAGTGAATTGTAATCAGGATATATCCAATTGTGGGATTCATCTGCAAATTGAACATCATCTATAAAAGCAGCCCTGGAGTAGCCTTCGCTTGCAAAATGGCCGCTTCCCATTGGAGGACTAGCTGCATTGTTGTTGTCTGTGTAAACTCCCCCTCCCCATGTTAACTCAGTTGCTGTGCCGGATAAACTACTGAATAAAGACTTCGGCCAATACCCAATAGGCATTTCGAATTTCTCGTGTACAACCCACCAATGTCCTTCTCTCACATCCTATTTTGAATGCAAAAAGTTAAAAACATGCACACTGAAAAATTATTTATTATTTATTTGTTAATTATTTTATGGTATGTTAAGAGATGTTAAAAAAATAATAATGATTAGTATTTATATATATTTTTTTTAGTAATCCTAGATAAAGTCATAGTTTGTACAAGCGTCGCGTACTCTTTTTAAAAAAATTAATTTTTTATGTGAATATTGTATTTACTTATTTTTTTTTAAAAAAAATATGTAACACTTATATATTTTATGACTACAAATATAATTTTTCGTAAAAAAAAAATAATGAAAACAATACCTTGACTATGTAGAACTTTACATTAAATTGTTCCCCTTCGTAACGGGAAACCTTGTCAAGGACATAGCTAAGAGGATTGTATGAACTCATTTGCACAAAACCTGAGCAGAGCATATTGAAACAACCATTTTCCCCTGACTAAAAAATAAAAAGAAAATAAGATCGAAGTACAATGAATACTGGAAAAATTTATATGTAAATGCCAGAGAGAGATAAATAAATTTCCAGCTTTACCGTCCATGCACCAAAGGTTCGCGTAGTATTATCGCCATATAATTTTGGATTTACCTAAACCATTTACCAAGAAAATCAGCATTACTAAACAAAAAAAAAAAAAATTAATTAAGATTATATATGCATTGACACGAGGATTTGAAACTAATTACCATCCATCCAACTTGAATCACATCATCGCCACTTCGGATCTGTATAAATGCTTGGCTGAATTGATTATCTATAACTTGGGGGTTTTGTATATTAATTATTGCGGCAGCTCCCTTGTAGTTTTTGCCTGGACTGCTTGGTAATTTTCTTGTTGCATACTACATATATATATATATATTTATATATATGGGAGAAAAATGAAAGTATTATTATCAGTTAAATCATAAAAAGAAAAAAAAAAAACCCAAATTGCCAATTAATACAGACCATGAAAACTATTTATAAACAAACATAAATGATTTAGAATAGAAAGGGAAAAAACACTAACATGAGTTGGAGGAGAGACAGCGTTTGACACAGAATTTTTCACAAACATTTTGGCCCATAATAAGTCTTCCTTCCGAGTCCTCTTGATGGGAACAGTTCCAAATGGGCAGCCTTCACTCAATCCAACTGCAAACGTCTTGGCTGCATGTGGTAGAGTTTTATCTTTCACTCTTTCTAGAAAATAACTAGGTTTCATCTGTAAAAGTATTATCCATTTATTACACATACTACAAGAAAAGCGAACATTTATGACAGATTATTTGAAACGAGAATGACTATTTACGACGAAAACTAACTCATTTTAACAGAAAATAATTGGTCATAAATAAATATTTTTCTTGTAGTGACAAGTTTCGTTGTTTATCAAATGACTATCGATCACGAGAGTTTTACCTGAATGGTATGGTTTTTAAGCAAAGGATGATCAAAGGCTGGTTGTTTATATATATCAATGCAATCAAAGATATCACCTTCTGCAGTCTGTGTAAAGACAACAACAAACTCATACTTAGGTCACCAAAACAAAACAAAAAACATTCTATTTCCAAAAAAATAAAGCTAATAATACCTTGATGCTTTTGATGTAGGGTTTGTTCAGAATCTTGAGTTGTCTCTCTATTTCAAGATCTTCAACGCTTTTTAATCCTTCAGTTGCACTGTTTATAACAATGGAAGACAAAAACAACAAAACTAAAAATGGGATCATTCTCAAACCTCTGTCACAACAGAAACCTTTTATGTTTGCTATGGATTGACCAAATCTCGTGATCTATTCCTTCTCTTTTATGTACTTTTTACCTTAGTTTCATCACCTTTCTGCCCATATATAAGCTCTTTATGTCATGAATTCAAATTGATAGCCCAAATCTCATAATGATGATTGCATTAATTGTATCTTATATGCTTTTAATCCCTATTTAATTAATTGAGTACAGAACAGAGCATTAACGTAAAAGCAATTAATAGGAGTAATTATTAAGAATTCCTGCAATGTATTTATTTTGTAATCCTAACTTATATCATTCAGATTCTAATGATATAACCATACCAACTCAGCAAGTAGTAATTAATTAGTACTTAGCTTAAGCGTGATTAGCATGTTCTTAATTTACTTATTCTCTATTCTTGTGCTTATTCACAATGACAACGTAGAATCATTATTGCACTTGAATTATTATTGTTATTATTTTTAGATTTTTTATTTTTTTTCCTATTTCTCCTACATTTAATGAATGAGAAAAAGAACTGAAAGAACATTAGATGTAATTAGAGGATATCCAGCTTGAGAGCTTGTCAACAATTAATAAATGAATCAATCTGGGGAATGCTTTTGATATGCAACTATCATGTTTGGGTCAAAACGTGTTGACACGAATTAACATAATTAATAGTCAATTTATGTGAGGTTGAGAAACTCACGTACGATTAACTATCAAAATTATGCTTTTGTAAATTTGACCTTAAAATCTAAAAATCCTTTTATTGTTTCCTATTCAATGTAATTGCGTATAATTTATCTAATTTATACTTGTAAGATATGAAATGTTATTAATTGGATGGAATCAAAAATTTGGATCAATATAATCCATCTATATTAAGTAGGGTTAAAATGAGTTTAAATAGATCATGTTCAAGTCAATCCAATATAATCAATTTATTATAGAGAAATTCTATGGGGGACTCATGTGCAAAACCTTAATTAAATAGAAAAAAATATCATTTTGATAAGGTTATTATTGTAATTTTAAAAAATTTTAAAAATAAAATTGACTAAGCTTAAATATGCAGTCTGCATTTGAGGACTATACGAGTATTGCCATATATATTTATATCAAAACTTTTAATATCAAAACTATTAAATAAAAAGACAAGACATATAAAAATAAGTTACGTATAAATATTAATCTCTTAAGTCATTTTCATTTGTACCATTCATTTTATTTTCTTTGCATTTTCTTTAAAGCCAACAGAATAAGAGAATATAGAATAATCGGGTGGGCCCGGTGGGGGCTCTCTCACGTTCCCACTCGTCAGTCTCTCTTTCGGCCCATGGCTGCGTGCAGAAAGTCCAACACCAAATGTTCCACAAGCAACTCAAATGGAAATGCATAACACCTCAACCAACAAGGAGAATCTACCTTTAGCACTAATGAATAAAGATTATGGAGAGAGGATAGGAAATTCTGTGGGAAAAGTGATGGACGTGGATGTGGATAATAATGACTTAGGCTGGGGAAAGTATGTTAGAGTCAAAGTAAAGATGGATTTATTGAAGATAGTGGCAAGGGGAAGAACAATAAGGGTTAAAGTTGAAAAAGTATGGATTTCTTTTAAATATGAGAAATTACCTAAGTTATGTTTCTACTGTGGTACTTTGGTTCATAAAGATGAGGGATGTCAGTTAAAGAAACAAAGTTTTGGAAGATCAAATGATCATGACCAGCAGTATGGATTGTGGTTAGGGGTGTAACCGGTCCGGTCCGGTCCGGTTTTGGATAAAATCTAGGACCAAACCGGTATGTATTGATTTTGTATTTTTCAAAACCGATTACGCACCGGTTACCCTCCTAAACCGGTACTTCCGGTTTTATCGGTTTCCGGTCCAGTCCGGTCCCCTTTTTCATTTTTTTTAAAATGTAAATTTCACAATTTGTCATTAAAAATTTATTTATAAAAAAAAATTGATTTAAAAAAAATTATTTTATACTTTTATTAATATATTAGACTATATAATAGTATTAATATTAGATTATTGGTATAGTTATAAGTTATATATTAGTATTAGTTATAAACTTTTAGTGATTTAGTATTAACATTTTATGTAATAATTTATAAATTATAATAAGAAATTATTTCATATATGAATATATATGTTATATATAAAATTTTACATAAAAATTTATAATTATACATTATATATCAAACTTATATATATTAATATTTAATATATATAAAATATTTTGTATAAAACTTATATATAAAAATATTATTTTTTATTTTTTTAATCAACCGGTCCGGTCAGGTCCAAAAAATCCCGAAACCGGAACCGGCCGGTTTTTACATTTTAAAAACCGGTTCCGGACCGGATCGGTTCAAAACCGGTAAAACCAGTCCGGTTCAGTCCGGTTTTCCGGTTTTCCGATTTGAGTTTACACCCCTAATTGTGGTTGAGAGCTGAGCCAAATTCTGGAAGAAGAGGACAGTGGAAAATTGAGCAGGTTCCAAAGTTAAATCAGGGGTGCAAATTCTGAAAATTGGAGAATGAATAATGATGGAGAAGGAAGCTGGATGAAGGGGGATGGTGGTAGTGGGGAGAGTATGTTAAAAGTTGATATGGTGGGTATGGAAAATCAAGGGACAGTAGCTTTATTGAATTTTGCAGGTGGTAGCATCAGTTACTCAAAGACTGCTGATACTAGTGACAAGGCTTTAGATTTGGTTCAGAATCAAGTGAAAGACAAGAGTTCTAGTATGGAGCAAGAGGTGGTGGAGGAAAAAAGAGAGTAAAATAAGTATAGAACTGGAAAAAAGTAATAATGTGAAAAGAAAAGGAAATTGGAAGAGAAGGGCAAGGGGTAATGAGGGAATGGAAAGGGGGATGGCTGACTCTAGTGATAGCCCAATATGTGGAAAGAGGGGATTAGAGGATGAAGATAGTGGTGAGGTTAGAGAGGAAATTGGAAAGAGGAATAGAAGGGGTTGGTGGAGGAGCATCATGTCAGTGATATTGACTTGGCGGTGCTGCAAAGCCATGAAAATATTAAGTTAGAACTGTCGGGGGCTTGGAAACCCCCGTATAGTTTAAGACCTCTACTTGTTAGTGGAGGAAAAGAAGCCTGCTGTAGTTTTCATCATGGAAACTAAACTATTAATAAAGCAGTGGGATTGGAAAAAAAGAAAGTTGAATTATCAGGGGTGCCTAGCAGTGGACTCAGTGGGAAAGAGTGGGCGATTAACATTTTTATGGAAGTCTAATATAGGAATGAATATTTGTTCCTATTCTAGAAACCATATTAGTGCAACTATGGATAATGATGTGAGTGAAAAGGAATGGCAGCTCACTGCTTTTTATGGCCAGCCTAACACAAATAGAAGACAAGATGCTTGGGATTTACTGATTTCTTTGAAACCTAAGGAAAAAAAGCCTTGGATTGTGTGTTGAGATTTTAATGAAATATTAACTCAGCATGAAAAGGTGGGTGGTAGTTTAAAAAGTGAGGCTCAAATGGAGAGTTTAAGGGGAGCTTTGAAGAAATGTGGATTATATGATATGGGATGGGAAGGGTCGAGATTCACATGGAGCAATGAACATGGTGATTCAACCTTCATTAAGGAGAGACTAGATAGAGGGGTTGCAAATGTAGAATGGATCAACATGTTCAATAAGGCAAAGGTAGAAGTGATGGTAGCAAGGACTTCAGATCACAAACCAATTTTGATTAGTTGCTGGAAAGATTGTAAGAGAAGTAATAATGAGAGTCAAAGAATGTTTAGATATGAAATGGCTTGGGGAAGTGATGAAGAGTGTAAGCAGAGGGTCAAAGAAGAATGGAGCAAAGATGTGGGGCAGTGTATAAACTTGAAAGAGATTCAAAACTGTTTACAAAAGAGCCAAGTAGTGTTGTCAAAGTGGTGTAGATTAAAAGCTTCAGAGAATGAAAAGAAAATAAGAGAGAAGACTGCAGTGCTAAAAGAATTACAGAATGATGAGGGACAACATAATGTGAATGATGTAAAAATACTACAGAGGGAGGTTGGTGAATTACTTGCAAAAGAGAGTGAGATGTGGAGATAAAGGGCAAAAGTTCATTGGTATCAGCATGGGGATAAAAACTCAAGGCATTTTCATGCATGTGCTACTCAAAGGCATAAGCAAAATAGGATTAGGAAAATACAAGATGAGAGTGGAACTAGTATGGAAAAGGAGGAGGAAATTTTTAGTGCTTTCAAGAGGTATTTTCAGAATGTTTAACAATCTTCTAATCCAAGAGAGGAGGATATGGATGAGTGTCTGAAGCATGTAAACTCAAAGGTCTCAACAAAAATGAATATGACTCTTATGGCACCATTCATAGCTAAAGAGGTTGGAGGGGCATTAAAACAGATGGATCCATGGAAGTCACCAGGACCAAATGGATTTGGAGTAGGATTTTTTCAAGATCATTAGGAAGTAGTGGGACCTAAGGTTAGTATGGCCATACTTGCTTTCTTAAATGGAAGTCAGTTGCCTAGTGCTTTAAATCATACGAATATTGCACTGGTTCCTAAGGTAACAAACCCAACTTCAGTAAATGAGTTTAGACCCATCTCTTTATGTAATGTTTTGTACAAAATTATTGCCAAGGTTTTAACAAATAGACTTAAAAGAGTGCTTCCTTATATTATTTCAAGCTGGCAAAGTGCTTTTGTACCAGGAAGGTCTATAACAGACAATGTAATGGTAGCTTTTGAAATCTTACATTCAATATTGACAAGAAAGAAAGGAAGGGTGGGGAGCTTAGCACTAAAATTGGATATATCAAAAGCTTATGATAGGATAGAGTGTAATTTTTTGGAAAATATAATGAGAAAGCTGTGTTTTGTGGAAGGTTGGATAAGAATGGTCATGAATTGTGTGAAATCTGTGTCATTCTCAGCTTTAATGAATGGTAAACCTGGTGAAAGTTTTAAACCAAGTAGAGGATTAAGGCAAGGTGATCCTCTATCACTTTACCTTTTTATCCTATGTGCAGAAGGTTTAAGTGCTATGTTATGTAAAGCTGAGAAAGAGGGAAAGATAAGTGGAGTGGTTGCTGCAAAATGGGGTACTAAAATCAGTCATTTGCTGTTTGCAGATGACTGTGTTATTTTCAGTAAAGCTAATAAGGAAAATTGGAAGGCTATTCAATAGGTATTAGAAAAGTATGAAAGGGCCTCAGGTCAATCACTTAACAAGCAAAAGACCTCTATTCTTTTTAGTGCTAATACTCATAGGGAGACAAAGAGAGAAATCATGTAGAATGCAGGTGTGATGTTGTGTGGGGACTATGGTAAGTACTTGGGGCTCCCAATGATGATAGGCAGAGCTAAATTTCAAACTTTTAAGATAATAAAGGAAAGGATATGGAGGAAAGTACATTGTTGGAAGAATTCTTTACTCTCTCCAGTTGGAAGAGAAATCATGATTAAAGCAGTGCTGCAATCGATACCAACTTAGACAATGAATGTCTTCTTGTTACCTAAGAGATTATGTACTGAGATTAATGCATTGATATCAAGATTCTGGTGGAAGAACAATGATGAAGGAAAGGCTATTTATTTTAGGAAGTGGTCTAAGATGGGAGATAATAAAGGGGATGGTGGGATGGGTTTTAGAGATATTGAGGTTTTTAATAGAGCACTATTGGCAAAACAAGGTTGGAAACTGTAATTGGACCAAGACTCTTCGGTAGCAAAGGTGTTTAAAAAGAAATATTTTAGAAGATCCCAGTTTATAGATGCAAAACTTGGATTCAGACCATCATATATGTGGAGAAGTTTAATGGCAGCACAATCGATTGTGAAGGAGGGTTTGACATGGAGGGTTGGGAATGGAAAAAAAGTGGCAATTTGGTTTGATAAATGGCTACCTCAGTCTAAAACACATCGAATCAGATCACCTGTAAGACTGCTAGCAGAAAATGCAAAGGTGGAGGAATTAACAAAGGAGGAAAATTACAGCTGGAATGAAGAACTAATACAAGAAATTATTAACATAGAAGAAGCAACTCAGATATGCAGTATCCCATTGAGCAAGAGAGGAGGGGTAGACAAAGCTGTTTGGGGGTATACAAAAGATGGGAGATACACAGTGAGAAGTGCTTATTATGAAGAAAAAAATAAAAAAAGGTAGCTATGGGGGAAAACTCAAACTGGCATATTACAAAACAGATGTGGAAGCATGTGTGGAACTTGAATGTGCCAAGGAAAGTAAATCATTTCATGTGGAAAGCTTTGCAATCAATCTTGCCTACAAAATTGAATCTGTGGAAAAGGAATGTGGTGGAAGATGCAACTTGTCCTATTTGTAAAAAGGAGAAGGAATCAATTCAGCATGTCTTGTAGACCTGTCCAGCAGCCAGTGATGTATGGGCTGAGAGATCTAGTGGCTTGCATAAATAATACTGTGAAGAAGTAGACTTTATTCAACTCTAGCAGAGACTAATGAAGACATTGGAAAAAGAGAAGTTGGAGAGAGTAGCAGTAATACTGGCAAACATTTGGTTTAGAAGAAATAAATTTATTTTTAATGAAAAGTTTGATGGTCCAAGTCAGGCAATGAAACAAGCTGAATTGATGATGGAAATGCTTCATAAAGCAGAAGAAAAACAAGGTGATCACAGAAGAGACATGAGAATAAGCAGGATAAATACAAAGTGGTTGCCACCTAATGATTATTTCATGAAAATTAACTATGATGCCTCTGTTAATAAAGAAGAAAATAATATGGGAATTGGCATGGCAGCCAGAAATAATTTTGGAGAAATTCTTTTTTCATGTTGTGTTGTAAGGAAATTTGTGGGGGAAATTGAAGTTGCTGAAACACTAGCATTATGGAAGGCAATGGAGACAACTGCAAAACTAAATTTGCAAGGAGTTGTCTTTGAAGGGGATGCATAGACAATAGCAAAAGCAGTGAACAATAAAGATGTTTATCATGGGTGGATAATCAACAAGTTCTGGATATTAAAGATTTTCTATCACATAGGCCATCTTGGTCTGTACATTCCATCTTCAGAGAAGGTAATAATGTAGCACATATGTTGGCAAAGAGAGCTATGTAGAAAGGTGAGGAATCATTTTGGATGGAAGAAATTCCTAGTGAGTTTGTATCTATAGTAGAAATGGAGAAACCTTGTAATGAGCTATGCTCTGTTATTTCTTAATGAAATGTGATCAAGTGATGTTGTTTAAAAAAAAGAAAAAACAAGGAGGATCTACTAAAGCACATACCGCCAGAAACTTCCCTAAGCTAGAACAATCACATGACGCTAGCAGAAGTGCAAAGGGGAAAATAATAGTTGCAGAAATTCAGACTTAATGGGGAATGCTTTTCCTGTTCTAAACTCCGTGTGCCCTGCCACTGGAAGCTTCCAAAAAGCCACCGGAAATCGTCCCAAAGCGTCACTTCCAGCTAACTTTCCGTCAGCTACCCAGCCCGTGGATTTAAGCTTCGTTTGTTTTCGTAGATGAGATGAGATGAGATGAGTTGAGATTAAAATTAAAAGTTGAATAAAATATTGTTATAATATATTTTTTTAATATTATTTTTATTTTGAGATTTGAAAAAGTTGAATTGTTTATTTTATTTTGTATGAAAATTTGAAAAAATTGTAATAATTAAATCAGATAAGATGAGATGAATTGAAAATAATTATGAAAATAAACAAGACAATCAGATATTAGAGTAAAGCTAGCGTGATGCTTGCAGCTTATCACTACAAGTGACTGCTAATGCAAAGCTAGTGTTTTTTTTTTTTATCCAATATTTTTATTCATATTTTTTTTTTATCATTTCTAAATATGTTTTAAAAATATAAAAAATACATCAATACACTAAAAATCATTTCCTTAATTATTAAGTAAAAAAAATTATTATTATCATTTTTTTTCACAGAGTGGTCAAATATAACAGTAAGGTTTGTGCGGCAAAGTAGTTTTTTCCCAAATATGATGTAGCAACAAAATGAGAAAAATATTAATGTAAATTATTTAAAAGAGGGTGAATAGTAACCATACAAATATAAAGAGTTACTATACCAAGCAAGCAATATATTTACCTTTTGCCTCTTTCAATGTAGATCATTTTTAAGAATTTTTAGCCAAATTTTATTTTGTACTTACATTTGGCTAAACCAATAAGAATGCTCTTAGTGGAGCACAACAAGTATCAAGAAGTGCCACACCGGCCCACACCTCTCTAGCATTCCCAATGGAAAACACTACATGCCACTTATATCTGCAACCAACCCAGACCCAAGCCCAACTTCTCACAGCCCAATCCAATTCCATCTTCCCAAATTTTATATTCCAAGATTTCTCTCAAAGGGCCCTTCATGATAACATCCACAACCCATTGCATTACACTCTCTCGGAACCCATCAACATTCTTGTTGCAATAATGCCATCCTGCCTAAAGAGAACCGAAGAGGACTCCATCTGAAAATTGGTCTTTTGTACTCAGCTTGGTCGAGCCCAAGCCCGTTGTGTCGAGGCCCACAATTTTCAATGGGGGAAGGCCCAAATGAACCTAGGGGCTCAAGGAAGGGGAAAGGAGCCGACGACTCATCCAATCACCAAGCATTAATGGGGAGCAGACAAGTCGAGATCTTGTCCCCTACAAGATCGGTCGCATTTAATGCAACTAGGAGTGACTAGCCCCAAGGTCGGACCCTTGTAGCCGACCGGAACGACAACATTAAATGCGTTGTCATGCCATCTGAGGCAAAGGCGATCATTGTAGCCACAGAGGAACCCCATGGGGAAGCATCTATAGAGGGAAGAAGGTTGATGATGGGTCGGGAGTCACACACCTGGTATTCTTTTCTAACTTTCTCTATCTCCTTGCTTAGCTTTTCAGGACCCTAAGGAAGAATCTGACTTTGGTATTGGAGGTGACACAACCACCCCTTACTGCCTATTCCTCCTCCCTTTCAGCTACGAGAGAATTGACATTGCTCGACGACTACAACACACGCATCAACACAATCCTTAGGCCAAAACCCATCAAACTCTTCCTTATAAACCCGTCAAACGTTGTGTTTGTTTGAACCAATAACCCCCAACAACGAATAGATCCACAAAGAGGCAAAGTCTCTCATTGTCACCAGAAGAAAACAAACCTTTGAAGAAGAAACATTTACAACATTTTGCTCAACTGTTGAGCATGATGAAGATAGAATAAGAAGATGAAACTTTGCAAATTGCGGACTCAACCATGCATCCCACTGAAGAATCCCCACTGGCAGCCATGCTCCTTGAAATTCAATCAGGCACTCGAGCAAAGTCAGGTAGTCAAGAGTGTAAAATTGACTAGCACCATATCACAATATATCAGTACTCTCGGCCATCACTGCACATCCAAAAAAGCTAAAGAGGCGAGCTCCACTCAACCTTCACTTGCAATATGAAGACACTAGTATGGAATTACGGGGTCTTTGCCCAACCCAAGGCAATTCTTAGTACAAGGGCTAATATTAAGAAATATAATCTGGGTATAGTTTTTTTGTCAGAAATCATGATGCCTAATAAACGCACCCTATCTATTGTTAATAGTTTTGGTTTCCATTATTTTATACATTTTCAACCTCTAAAGGAGGCCTTATGCTTTTGTGGTGTTCGGGTATGGAAGTTAATTATATAAATATTAATATCAACTGTATACCTGTTTTGGTCTACTTGGATCATCCACATCAACCATGGTTAATCACCTTTGTTTATGCACATGCTCAACGGCATCAAAAAGCAAATTTTTAGAAACACTTAGATTCCATATAACAAGTTTTTTCGGCTCCATGACTTTGCATGAGAGATTTCAATGCTCTCCTAAATCAGTCAGAAAAATCTGGGGGTCGTCCAGTTCCATACTCATCTATAGGAGGATTGAGACCCTTTATGGAAAACAATGGCCTAATCGATATTGGGTTTTACAGGGCCCTCTTCTACATGGTCCAACAAGAAGTAAGGAAGTGCACTCATTAGAGAAATAGGGGATGACAAATCAACAATGGAGGCTATTGAAGTATTTTTTTAATTTATTTGTGATTTTTTTTTTCAAAATGTTTAAAGAAATTTAAAAAATATTTTAAAAAAATAAAAAAAAAAAAATTTTACACTATCCGTACAATAGATCGATCACGTTTCTCTGTGACCATAGCATTATCCATGTAGAATAAACGAGTTGAGCTGATCTCTCACGCTCCTACTTGAATGTTGTGGGGCACCCTGCGCCACCGCTACTGCACCACCCTGCGCCACCTCTTATCTCAGCTGCTGAACTGGATAGACTTGAAAATAAGGAATTCGGCCAATACCCAACATGTCTACCAAACTGATCGTGTACAAGCCAGCCACCAATGTACCGATCTCGTATCCTATTAATTGCATGCAAAAAGTAAATACACGTGAAGATGCAAAACCAAAACACAATTGTTACCTATATAAAAAAATTATATAAAAATAAATTACAATTTGATATAATTTTATAAGATGTATTAAATTTATTTTACAAATACTTGGCTGAATTGATGATTTATAACTTGGGGGTTTTGTATATTAATTATTGCGGCCGCTCCCTTATAGTTTTTGCCTGGACTACTTGGAAATTTTCTTGTTGCATACTATATATATGGGAGAAATATGAAAGTATTATTATCAATTAAATCATAAAAAGAAAAAAAATTCCCAATTGCCAATTACTACATACCATGAAAACTATTTATAAACAAGCACAGATGATTAGAACATGAAAAAAATAGCTAACATGAGTTGGAGGAGAGGGCACAGCGTTTGACCCAGAATTTCTCATGAACATTTTCGCCCGTAATAAGTCTTCCTTCCAAGTCCTCTTGATGGGAACAGTTCCAAATGGGCAGTCTTCATTCAATCCAACTGCAGAAGTCTTGGCATGCAAGTGGTAAAGTTTTATCTTCCACTCTTTCTGGGAAAGAACTAGGTTTCATCTGCAAAAGTATATTGTCCATTTATTAAACAGGTTTTGTTGTTTTATCGAATAGATATCGATCACAAGAGTTTTACTTGAATGCTATGGTTTTTAAGCAAAAGATGATCAAATGCCGGTTGTTTATAGATATGTGAAGGGGAAAAATGCCCGTAACTCATAAATTGGGTCCAGCTCACTAAGCTATCGCTAAGTACAAAAATGGAGACAAAGAAGAGATAAGAAGAGGACAAAAGGGATATAAGGGTTACAAATATCAGAGGGAGGCAAGAGAGAGACAAGAGATATTACGGCTGTAAAATGACAAAGGGTCAGGAGAAGAAAGCAAAGAGACTTATGCAAGAGAGATGTGCCATCTCATAGTAGGCTAACATCCACAATAAAAGATCAGACAAACATATAAAAGGGATGCCTAGACAATATAAAGGGGGACTTTTTGAGGATATGACGATCAACAGACAGATAAAGGGATTTTTGGATATGGATGAACACGGATCAAAAGCGAATCGATGGAAATATATTGAAAAAGAGCTCCAACCTTCTCTGTAATTTATGCTTAGGTAAATGATATAACCATACCAACTCAAGTAGTACTTAAATTAGTACTCACCTAGCTTAAGCGTGAGCTTGTTCTTTACTTATTCTTTATTCTTGTGAGTTGCTCATTCACATGATGCAATGACAACGCAGAATCATATATATATATATATATATATATATAATTACACATGAATTATTATTGTTATTATTTTTGGATCTTTATTTCTCTATAATTTCTTCTACATTTAATGAATAAGGAAAATAATTGAGAGAAAATTAGTTGTAATTACAGGATACCAAGCTTGAGAACATGTCAAGAATTATAGTTTAATACTCTATATTGTGTCTGGGTCAAAATGAGTCAACAAGAATGAACATAATTAAAAAATAGATAAATTTTAAGCAGCTTAAAATGAGTTCAAACAGATCATATTGGAGCCAATCCAATATAATAAGTTTATAATAACCCAACCCATAAACCCAAAAATACCATTCTCAAGACAAGGTTATAATGAAAATCTGACATATTTTCTACCATTTAAAATGCATATTATTCAATACTACTGTAACAATACGCGTAGGTAAAATTAAAAAGATAGAGCTCAGAAAAAGAAAAGAAAAGAAATACATATAAACAAAGATAGAGCTCCAAACCAATTAGAGCACTGGCAATGGACTAGCCATTGCCAAGTTCAAGTCTAATTTACATTTGAAATTTAGCTAAAATCTCTGGCATTGAACTCGGCAAACCTATATTTTTCTAACTTTAGCTACAGTAAAATCTTCACACTCGCTATACTTGGCGAGTAACTGTTGAAGAAGCAAACATTTATTTTATTATTTCCGCTCTCTTTCCCTCGTGATTTCTATTTCCCTCGTATTTGCCCTCATCTCTTTCCCTCGTCTCGCCCTCGTCTCGCCATCGTCTCTTTGTCGTCGTCTCTCTGCCCTCGTCTCGCCGCCCTCGTCTCGGCTTCGCATCTCATCTTTTCCCCTTTCCCTCACCCTTTCCATTTTTGCAGCTCCATCGCGGCTTCTCTCTCTCGCTCTTCTCTCCGTTTGCCATTTTCTTTTTCTGAAACTCCGATCCTTCTTCTCTCTTTCTCAATCGATTTTCTCTCCTTTCGTGGGTCGATCTTCGAAGGTTGGGCAATTTCCCCTCTCTCTCTCTCTCTCTCTGTCGGCTTGGCTCAACAACACAGAACTCTCTCTCGATTTGGGTAAGCTTTATTTGGGTAAGCTTTGTATTGAGTACGAATTTGTTAATTTCTGAAATGGGTATGAATTTGTTTGGGTAAGCTGGTTATTATCGTTGCTGATTTTTTTACAGTTGGTGTTGTTGATTTGTCTGAAGTTTGTGTATGGTTATGTTTCTTCAGTTGTTCATTATCGCGTCCAGCCAAACCTCCTCTCAGAGTCTGAGAGTTGAGCCCCCATATATATATATATATATATATATATATATATTTTTTTTTTTTCTGTTTTCAGTAACTACAATCCATTGTTTCTGATTTGTTGTTTTTGGGTTTGTTTGCTTTTCGTGTATAGCCATTTTCTCGTGTCTTACTCTGCTTGCTAGTCATTTTGGTAGTAGAAAAGCTCATTCAGTCATTTGATCCCGTTTACTTTGCACAGCTTTGTTTTTCATAGGATGAATCCAAACTAACAGGGTCTTTTACTTCATAATTGATGTTCAATGTGTTACTTTGTTGAGTGTTGCAAAGGGAAAAAGTATAGAATTAGATAAGTATTTGAGGATAGAATTCATCAATAACAGGTTTTAAACATAAATATAAACAGCTCTAATTGCGTAAACTTTCACTTTAGGTGCATTAGAAAACCTTAAAAACATATGGGAAAACACATGTTTTTATGGATTAGTAAAAGGAGTTCCATTAATGTACAAATTAGGTTTCTAATTCCATATATTATTTTTATTGCATTTGTAAATCTTCCCCAAACAACTCCCGTAGATAGGAACATTGTAATGCACCTATATTGACTAATGAAGTGAAAAGAGTCCACAACATAAAAACACAGCAATCTTTGCTAAATAATAATGATCAGAATAAGATACTTGTTTGCTATACAATACTTGTTTTTCTATCACTTTGCTGTTATTGTTTGCTCTCTCCTTTCATGTAAGCATACTTTAGAGTGTATTTATGTGTGTATGTAGTAGTATATGTATGTGGGTAATGGTTTGGACGCTACATATAACGTTTGTGGCTATACCGATCGATGGTTTCTTTCAATGCCATTTGATCCCGAAAACACCACATATATTATTTGTTAAGACACTTTTCTAACTCCACAACCAAAAACAGAGTTTACTTTTCTGTTTTTTGCAAAATAGATGAGGAATAAAATGTGTTTGTTGTTCTTCTTTGCAAAACAGAACAAGAAGTTTAATTTTGTTGATGTTTTGCAAAGTTGTTCTTTTTCTTTGCAAAACAGAACAAGAAGTTGATTTCTTTGCTATTTTTCTACATCTTTCTTTGCATACCACCTTATCCAAACAAATTGATGATATAATATTTGTTGTTTTTGTAATTTAGTGGACTGTTTTGTAATTAGTGGACTGTTTTGATGGAAGGGTGGACTGTTTTTGTAATTTTAGTGGACTGTTTTGTAATTATTGGACTGTTTTGATGTATTAGTGGACTGTTTTTGTAATTTTAGTGAACTGTTTTGTAATTAGTGGACTGTTTTGATGGAAGGGTGGACTGTTTTTGTAATTTTAGTGGACTGATTTGTAATTATTGGACTGTTTTGATGGATTAGTGGACTGGTTTTGTAATGGCAATGAACTGTTTTGTAATTATTGGACTTCATTGATGGATTAGTGGACTGTTTTGTAATTTTAGTGGACTGTTTTTATGGATTAGTGGACTATTTTGTAATTTTAGTGGACTGTTTTGATGGAATAATAGACTGTTTTTGTAATTTTAGTGGACTGTTTTTATGGGTAGAAGAAATGTTGGTATGTTTGTTTATGTGATTGTTGGGTGAATGGTTTACAAAATATATTTATTGAATAATTAGGTTGAGGGAAAAAATAATTGAAAAATAATAATTTTATTTTTTAATAAAGTTATTAATTAAATTTGTAAAATATTAAAAAAAATATATTATTAAAATATTTAATATTTTATTATTATTTAGACTTTAAGATAGCTAGTCCAATGTGGACTACTTTAGCTATAAATCCATGTTATAGCCAAAATACAACATTCTAACTAAATTTTAGACTTGGCAATGGCTAGGCCATTGCCAATACTCTTAGATACCCGGGCTCAAGAGTCTTATTGAGTTGGACTTTGGAATTTACTTAAGCCCAGCCTCGTAGACCAATCTTTTGAGCATCGAAATTCTAGTTATCATTTTATACACCACACTAATATATATACTCTACATTTATGGTTGAGGATATTAAAATGTAGGATGAAAAATAGTGATTTTAAAAAATTTTAGATGATTCCAATCCATCCATCTTATGATCGAAGTCTTTGCCGAAATTTCACAAATATTGTACGTGGATTATAGTTTATACATGCATGCTCCATGCAGATATATATTCAGTGTTCTTAATCATTAGGTCTCTTTTCATTTCGCAGTTCAAATGAGATGAAATGAGATATTTTAAATAGTATTAAATATTTTTAGTTAAGATGAAATGAGATGGTTATAAAAAAAATATGTGTTTGGATAATAAGATGAAATGAGATAGTTTGTAAAAATGGTAATGATAGGGTTACTAACCTATTATTACTCATCTATTATCCAAGTGCATTTCAAGTTTTTTTTTTTAATTTTTATTTATTTATCATTTTCTTTTAAGTAGTTTTTAAAATCCTTAATCACTAAGAAAAAATTAAAAAAATATAAAAAACACTACTATGCCACCCAAAAGTTACTACTCCATTTGACCGCTCAATGATTTTTATTTTTATTTTAACTTAATGATTAAAGAAGTGATTTTAAGTGTATTGATGTATTTTTTTTTAAATATTTAAATATATTAAAAAATGTGAATAAAAAAAAAAAAGTTACAAAAGTAACTAGTGGTCAAATAAAGCGACTACTCACTAGGCAGAGTAGCATCGCTAAAAAAATATATAACTTTATTAATATTTATTTTTTTAATTATTAAGTAAAATAAAAAATAAAAAAAAATCAAATAAAAAAAAAGTAATAAATGGGTAGTAATAAAAATAGATTCAATTATTTATATTTTATTAGAGAGAGAGAGAGTGAAAAACTCTAAATTACCCTTCACAAATACCACCAGGGCCGCCATATAGGAAGCCATGGTCAGTTCCATAAAGTTTCTCTACGGTGTAACATTTTTGGATATCTGCGTCATATTGCAGTAAATCGTCGTCAACATATATCAATTTGTTGGATTGATCTACAATTTGAAGTTCTCGTTGATAAGCAGCCCTGGCGTAGCCTTCATCTGCAAAGTGGCCGCTTCCCATTGGGGGACTAGCGTCATTGTTGTCTGTCAAAACTCCTCCTCCCCATGTTATCTGAGTTGCATAGCTGGATAGACTTGAAAATAAGGAGTTTGGCCAATACCCAACAGGTTTATTCAAGTCATCATGTGCAAGCCACCAATTTCCTGATTTGATATCCTATCATGTGCATGCAAAAGAGTAAAAACACATGAAGATGCAAACCAAAGGTTAGGGATAGTACTAGTCATTAACGATATCTTGATTTGCATCAAATGATTATAACGCTTATTTGGATAATAAGATAAGATGAATTGAGATGATTTATAAATAATAATAAAATTATTAATTAAAATTAGATGAGATGAAATGAAATGATACAAGATGATTTCATCTCATCTCTATATTCAAACGGATCTTAAGAGATTGCTAGTTAAAAAAATAGTATTTCTTTTTTTATTGACTCGGGGTGCTTGGGAAAAAAATTCTGACTAAAAATAAATCCCACATTTAACAAAGTACTGAGATTAAAAAATAAAATAAAATGCAAGAGTACCTTGAATATTTTAAAGTTGATATAATATTGTTCACCATCGTACTCGGAAATCTTACTAATGACATAACCCAGAGGAAATTTCGAGTTAACTTGAATAAAACCTGAGCAGAGCATATTGAAACAACCAGTACCTTTGCCTGCCTGAAAAATACAAGTAAATATCAAGTACTACTACACTGGTCAGTAATGCAACAAAGTGATATATATATATATATATTATATATATATATATTATATATATATATATATATAAAAGTAATGCTAGAGAGAAGTAACTATAGTAGTGCATACTTTGCATTCACTGCATGGCTACTTCTAGTTGATTATTCCCAACACTCACTTGAAAAAATGTGTGGTCTAGATGATACCACATCATGTGTGCAAAATAAGTAACTTCTATATATATTTATTCTATATATATATAGTTTGGTATTTATTATGTATTAATGGTGAAATAGAAATAAATTTCCAGGCTTACGTACCGTCCATGCACCAAAAGTTCGAGTAGCATTATCGCCATATAATCTTGGATTCACCTAAAAGGTTGTTTTTTTTTTTTTGCCAAGAAAATCAACATTGTTAGAAAAAGAAAAATTGAAAAAATTGCAATGAAATTATTTATAACAACCATTTCAGAACCAAGAGATGTCTCCTAAGATCATTTGCATTAAAATTGGGATTTGAAACTAATTATATACCATCCATCCAGCTTGAATGGCACCAATCACGTTAACGCCACTTTGAATCTGTACAAATGCTAGACTGAATTGGGCATTTGTAACTTGTGGGTTTTGTGTATTAACTCGTGCGCCAGCTCCCAGGTAGAGCTTGCCTGGACTGTCTGGTAATATTGCTGTCGCATGCTACATGAACCAAGGTGTTCAAAAGGGAGAAAAATGAAACCATTATTAATAAGAGAAAATTTATTTGCAATTGTAAATTGTGCAACCGTGGCGTAATCACTTTTAAAAAAGTAAATAAAATATGAGATCCACGTGAAAAAAATTAATTTGTTAATAGTGGACTACATTCTCTTTCAAAACGATTACGTGACGTTTACGCATTTCACGGTTGTATCATGTAGAATGTCAAGGAAATCTGCAGATCTTAAGTCACAAGAAACAAACATATAAACCATAAACAGAAAAGGATCATAACTTGCCAATTACTACAGGACATAAAAAAAAGACTAACATGATGATAAGGAGTGCCAGAGTTCGACACACAGTTTTTCGCGAACATTTTCGCCCATATCAAGTCTTCCTTTCGAGTCCTCTTGATGGGAACAGTACCAAATGGGCAGGCCTCACTCAATCCTACAGCAGAAAGTTTGGCTAGAGGCGGTGAAGTTTCATCTGCTTCTCTCATTTCCTCTGGTAAAGCACTAGGTTTCAGCTGCAAAATATAGTACATTTTACCAAGCAAGTTTTGTTCTTTGCTGTCAATAATGGCTATCGATGAGAGTTTTACCTGAATGCTATGGTTTTTAAGCAAAGGATGATCAAAGGCCGGTTGTTTATAGATGTCAATGCAATCAAAGATATCACCTTCTACAGTCTGTAAAGACAAACATCACATGACTTATACTTAGCTGATCAACAAAACAAAACAGAAAACATTACGTTTCCAGAAAATAAAGCTAATAATTAATACCTTGATGCTTTTGATGTAGGGTCTGTTCAGAATCTTGAGTTGTCTATCTATTTCAAGATCTTCAACACTTCTTGCTCCTTCAGTACTACTTATAACAATGAAAGACACGGACAACAAAATTAAAAATGGGGTCATTCTCAAACCTCTACACAACAAAAAAACACGACCTGATGATCTATTCCTTCTCTTTTCTTTCTTGGTTAGGAATCTATTCCTTAGTTTCATTACCATAGCACACTACATATGTATTTATAAGCTTTGAGAATGCACAGTTATAATTGCCTAACAACTATATATGTAAGGAATTCTCATTGACAACTTAAATTCATACTTGCATTAATTGTTTCTTTGAACTTTTCTGATTTTATTTCTCTATTAAGTGAATGTTATTGTTTTTTAATAAATAGTACATTGTAACGTTTTTACTTTAATCTCTAATAATGGATTTGAAATTCATTTTGTCATTAAGATTGGGTATTAATTAAGTCGGATAAATTGTTGGTAATTGAGTGAATATTAAAGTTGATTCAGTTTTTTTGAGTGCATTAATGCTATATGCACTGCAAGTTTTACTCACCAATCAAAAGTTCAAATCAATGTCAAACCATATTATATATCATATTGGTGATGATGTGTTACCGATCGACTCACCAATTACATGGAATTAGTAAGATTTTTTTAAGTAAAACTTGTAGTATGTTAACATTTTTTTTTTTTTTAATCAACATTATTAGTGGCGGATTTAATTCTATTTATTATTAATTTCCATTTCTTTTGTTTTAAACGTCCACTATGTATTTAATTGAATAAAGAAGAGTGGTAAATTTTCAGATTTCTTGATGGAGCTTTGAGCTCAATCACTTTTACAGAATTGGTTCGAGCTATACGAAGATCAATTGAATTGTTGTATCTTGAAAAAAACAAGTCAAAAGGAGGCCTATTATACTGGTTCATTTAAAATTTTATCTAGTACTGTAGAGAATTTGAATCTCCTTAAAAAAAATAATAATAACGTGCCACAATCCAAACTAATTTTATTTCAATTTTAATTTTATTATAATTATAATTTTATTACGTATATTTCACCAATAGAGAGTTAAGAAAAGAATAGTACTACTGTAAATTAAAGCTAGCAGTAAATATTAGATGATCAGGAGAGTTTAATTAAGCTGATCAGAGCAATTAATGAGAGTAATTAATTATTAGTAGGAGTGATTAATAAGTAGTCTCATAGTACATAAAGATTGTAACCTAATTTATTAGACTATCATTAAAATTCTAATGATATTACCACATAACGACTCAAGTACTGCGCTCTAGATTACTTGATAATTACTCACGTCAACTATGAGCATGTTCTTTAATTATTCTTTAATCTTTGTGCTTGTTCACATTGACAAGGGAAAATCACAGTTTGCACCTGAATTATTATTATTATTATTATTTTGATCTTCTCTTCTCGATTTTCCCTCCATTTAATGAATATGGAAGATAATCTTGAGAAAATTAGTTGTACTTAAAGGAGCCGAACTTGTAAAGAATTAGAGTTTAATCTTATCGTGTTTGAATCAAATCGTCAATTACTCATATTGAAACATATGATGGTCCAATCAATATATTAAACAAATTATGTACTAACTGATCACGCAAAATTATTGATTTATTTAACTGGTCGTGTTAATGATTAACACATATAACTTAATTAAATGGATGGAATTACAATGGAGTCGTATAATCACATTGTTGCGAAATCATGATTGACAGAGCTAAATTTCAAACTTTTAAGATAATAAAGAAAAGGATATGGAGGAAAGTACATTGTTGGAAGAATTCTTTACTCTCTACAGCTGGAAGAGAAATCATGATTAAAGCAGTGCTGCAATCGATACCAACTTAGACAATGAATGTCTTCTTGTTATCTAAGAGATTATTGACTGAGATTAATGCATTGATATCAAGATTCTGGTGGAAGAATAATGAAGAAGGAAAGGCTATTTATTGGAGGAAGTGGTCTAAGATGGGAGATAATAAAGGGGATGGTGGGATGGGTTTTAGAGATATTGAGGTTTTTAATAGAGCACTGTTGGCAAAACATGGTTAGAAACTGCAATTGGACCAAGATTCTTTGGTAGCAAAGGTGTTTAAAGAGAAATATTTCAGAAGAACCCAGTTTACAGATGCAAAACTTGGATTCAGACCATCATATATGTGGAGAAGTTTAATGGTAGCACAATCTATTGTGAATGAGGGTTTGACATGGAGGGTTGGGAATGGAAAAAAAGTGGCAATTTGGTTTGATAAATGGTTACCTCAGTCTGAAACACATCGAATCAGATCACCTGTAAGGTTGCTAGTAGAAAATGCAAAGGTGGAGGAATTAATAAATGAGGAAAATCACAGCTGGAATGAAGAACTAATACAAGAAATTTTTTTAACATAGAAGAAGCAACTTGGATATACAGTATCCCATTGAGCAAGAGAGGAAAGGTAGACAAAGCTGTTTGGGGGTATACAAAAGATGGGAGATACACAGTGAGAAGTGCTTATTATGAAGAAAAAAAATAAAAAAAAGGTAGCTATGGGGGAAAGCTCAAACTGGCAGATTACAAAACAGATGTGGAAGCTTGTGTGGAACTTGAATGTGCCAAGGAAAGTAAAACATTTCATATGGAAAGCTTTGCAATCAATCTTGCCTACAAAATTGAATATGTGGAAAAGGAATGTGGTGGAAGATGCAACTTGTCCTATTTGTAAAAAGGAGGAGGAATCAATTCAGCATGTCTTGTGGAATTGTCCAGCAGCCAATAATGTATGGGTTGAGAGATCTAGTGGCTTGCATAAATGGTGCTGTGAAGAAGTAGACTTTATTCAACTCTGGCAGAAACTAATGAAGACATTGGAAAAAGAGAAGTTGGAGATAGTAGCAGTAATACTAGCAGGCATTTGGTTTAGAAGAAATAAATTTGTTTTTAATGAAAAGTTTGATGGTCCAAGTCAGGTAATGAAACAAGCTGAATTGATGATGGAAATGCTTCATAAAGCAGAAGAAAAACAAGGTGATCACAGAAGAGACATGAGAATAAGAAGGATAAATACAAAGTGGTTGCCACCTAATGATTATTTCATGAAAATTAACTATGATGCCTTTGTTAATAAAGAAGAAAAGAAGATGGGAATTGGGATGACAGCCAGAAATCATGTTGGAGAAATTCTTTTTTCATGTTGTGTTGTAAGGAAATTTGTGGGGGAAATTGAAGTTGCTGAAACACTAGCATTATGGAAGGCAATGGAGACAGGTGCAGAACTAAATTTGCAAGGAGTTGTCTTTGAAGGGGATGCACAGACAATAGCAAAAGCAGTGAACAGTAAAGATGTTTATCATGGGTGGATAGATCAACAAGTTCTGGATATTAAAGAGGTTCTATCACATAGGCCATCTTGGTCTGTACATTCCATCTTCAGAGAAGGTAATAATGTAGCACATATGTTGGCAAAGAGAGCTATGCAGAGAGGTGAGGAATCATTTTGGATGAAAGAAATTCCTAGTGAGTTTGTATCTATAGTAGAAATGGAGAAACCTTGTAATAAGCTATGCTCTGTTATTTCTTAATGAAATGTGATCAAGTGATGTTGTTTAAAAAAAAAAAAAAAACAAGGAGAATCTACTAGAGCACCTAGCGCCTGAAACTTCCCTAAGCTACAACAATCACATGACGCTAGCGGAAGTGTAAAGAGGAAAATAATAGTTGCAAAAATTCGGACTTTATGGGGAATGCTTTTCCTGTTCTAAACTCTGTGTGCCTTGCCACTGGAAGCTTCCAAAAAGCCGCTGAAAATCATCCCAAAGCGTCACTTCCAGCTAACTTTCCGTCAGCAACCCAGCCCGTGGATTTAAATTTCGTTTGTTTTCGTAGATGAGATGAGTTGAGATTAAAGTTAAAAGTTGAATAATATATTATTAAAATATATTTTTTTAATATTATTTTTATTTTGACATCTGAAAAAGTTGAATTGTTTATTTTATTTTGTATGAAAATTTAAAAAAATTGTAATAATTAAATGAGATAAGATGAGATGAATTGAAAATAATGTGAAAATAAAAAAGGCAGTCAAAAAATAGGGTAAAGCTAGCGTGCTGCTTGCAGCTTACCACTGCAAGTGACTGCTAGTGCAAAGCTAGTGTTTTTTTCTTTCATCCAATTTTTTTATTCACATTTTTTTATCAATTCTAAATATTTTTTAAAAATATAAAAAATACATCAATGCACTAAAAATCACTTCTTTAATCATTAAGTAAAAAAAAAATATTATTATCATATTTTTTTTCACAGAGTGGTCAAATATAACGGTAATGTTTGTGTGGCAAAGTAGCTTTTTCCCAAATATGATGTAGCAACAAAATGAGAGAAATATTAATGTAAATTATTTAAAAGAGGGTGAATACTAACCATACAAACATAAAGAGTTACTATATCAAGCAAGCAATATATTTACCTTTTGCCTCTTTCAATGTAGACCATTTTTAAGAATTTTTAGCCAAATTTTATTTTGTATTTACATTTGGCTAAACCAATAAGAATGCTCTTAGTGGAGCACAACAAGTATCAAGAATTGCCCCACCGGCCGACACCTCCCTAGCATTCCCAATGGAAAACATTGCATGCCACTTATATCTGCAACCAACCCAGACCCAAGCCCAACTTCTCACAGCCTAGTCCAATTCCATCTTCCCAAATTTTATATTCCAAGGTTTCTCTCAAAGGGCCCTTCATGATAACATCCACAACCCATTGCATTACACTCTCTCGGAACCCATCAACCTTCTTGTTGCAATAATGCCATCCTGCCTAAAGAGAATCGAAGATGACTCCATCTGAAAATTGGTCTTTTGTACTCAGCTTGGTCTAGCCCAGGCCCATTGTGTCGAGGCCCACAATTTCCAATAGGGGAAGGCCCAGATGAACCTAGGGGCTCGAGGAAGGAGAAAGGAGCCGACGACTCCTCCAATCACCAAGTATTAATGGGGAGCAGACAGGTCGAGATCCTATCCCCTACAAGATCGGCCGCATTTAATGCAACTAGGAGTGACTAGCCCCAAGGTCGGACCCTTGTAGCCGACAGGAACGACATCATTAAATGCGTCGTCATGCCATCCATGGCAAAGGCGATCATTGTAGCCACAGAGGAAGCCCATGGGGAAGCATCTATAAAGGGAAGAAGGTTGATGACGGGTCGGGAGTTACACACTTGGTATTCTTTTCTAACTTTCTCTATCTTCTTACTTAGCTTTTCAGGACCCTAAGGAAGAATCTGACTTTGGTATCGGAGGTGACACAACCACCCCTTACTGCCTATTCCTCCTCCCTCTCAGCTACGAGAGAATTGACATTGCTCGACGACTACAACACACGCATCAACACCATCCTCAGGCCAGAACCCATCAAGCTCTTCCTTATAAACCCGTCAAATGTTATGTTTGCGTTTGAACCAATAACCCCCAAACAACGAACAGATCCACAAAGAGGGAAAGTCTCTCATTGTCACCAGAAGAAAACAAACCTTTAAAGAAGAAACATTTACAACATTTTGCTCAACTGTTGAGCCTGATGAAGATAGAATCTGAAGATGAAACTTTGCAAATTGCGGACTCAACATGTATCCCACTGAAGAATCCCCACTGGCAGCCATGCTCCTTGAAATCCAATCAGGCACTCGGGCAAAGTCAGGTAGTCAAGAGTGCAAAATTGACTAGCACCATATCACAATATATCATTACCCTTGGCCATCACTGCACAATTCAAAAAAGCTAAAGAGGCGAGCTCCACTCAGCCTTCACTTACAATATGAAGACACTAGTATGGAATTACAGGGGCCTTGCCCAACCCAAGGCAATTTGTAGTATAAGGGCTAATATTAGGAAATATAGTCTGGGTATAGTTTTTTTGTCGGAAATCATGATGCCTAATTAACACACCCTATCTATTGTTAATAGTCTTGGTTTCCATTATTTTATACATTTTTCAGCCTCTAAAAGAGGCCTTATGCTTTTGTGGTGTCCGGGTGTGGAAGTTAATTATATAAATATTAATATCAACTGTATACCTGTTTTGGTCTACTTGGATCATCCACATCAACTATGGTTAATCACCTTTGTTTATGCACATGCTCAACGGCATCAAAAAGTAAATTTTTAGAAACACTTAGATTCCATATAACAAGTTTTTTCAAGTCCATGACTTTGCATAAGATATTTCAATGCTCTCCTAAATCAGTCAGAAAAATCTAGGGGTCGTCCAGTTCCATACTCATCATCTATAGGAGGATTGAGACCCTTTATGGAAAACAATGGCCTAATCGATATTGGGTTTTACAGGGCCCTCTTTTACATGGTCCAACAACAAGAAGTAAGGAAGTGCAATCATTAGAGAAATAGGGATAACAAATCAACAATGGAGGCTATTGAAGTATTTTTAAATTTATTTGTGATTTTTTTTCAAAATGTTTAAAGAAATTTAAAAAATATTTAAAAAAAATAAAAAAATATTTATAATTTTACACTATCCGTACAATAGATCGATCACGTTTCTCTGTGACCATAGCATTATCCATGTAGAATAAACGAGTTAAGTGATCTCTCACGCTCCTACTTGAATGTTGTGGGGCACCCTGCGCCACCGCTACTAATAGAGTAGCCTCCATTTAAGTCCTAAGGGCTAAGGGCATGCAATTTGTGGCTTCACTGTACAAGTGAGTGAGATATCCAATATCCATGATCTTATCTCAGCTACTGAACTGGATAGACTTGAAAATAAGGAATTCGGCCAATACCCAACAGGTCTACCGAACTGATTGTGTACAAGCCAGCCACTAATGTCCTCATCTCGTATCCTATTAACTGCATGCAAAAAGTAAATACACGTGAAGATGCAATACCAAAGACAATTGTTACCTATATAAAAAGATTAGATAAAAATAAATTTATAAACTAATATAATTTTATAAGATTTAGTAAATTTATTTTATAATAAAAATAATTTTATAATCTGACGTACTACATCAAGCCACATCAATTTATGAATTTATTTTTGTATAATATTTTTATATCTAGAGTATTTTCCAAACCAAAATATGATTGAAAAATTTATTTGTCATTTATTGTAATTAATATTTGATGATACGTTAGGTTAGGAGATGGTAAAAAATAATAATAATGGATAGTATTTATAATTTGTTGCAGCTGAAGATCAATGAATCACACTGTATTTAGTCCAGATTTATAGGATCTTTAAAGGATCTTCTGGTTTATTTGTTTTTGTTCATCTTGTTTATGTCAATAACCGTAGACATATTTGGATTGTTTACTCATTTTGAATTATACTATCCACAGAAGTTTCATGAACTTTTAGCTTGTGGGGTCACCAATGTTTATATAGTTTTTTTTCTTTAAATATAATTTAAAAACCGAAAACCCGACCTGGCCCACACATTACGGGTCGGGTCGAACATGTTTGGCGCGCAAACAATATCGGGTCGGACCGGGTCTAGACCCGGTTGGATGGCATCGGGTTGCAGCCCTAAATCACAGGTCTAATAAGGTAACAAGATAAGAAAAAGAAAGAAACAATAGTACCTTGATTATGTGGAACTTTACGTAAAATTGTACTCCTTCATAGCAGGAAATCTTATCAAGGACATAACCGAGAGTATATTTTGAATTAACTTGAACAAAACCTGAGCAGAGCATATTGAAACAACCATTTTCACCTGCCTGAAAAATAAAAAGAAAATATGATCCAAGTACATTAATGAATGCTATAAAAACTGAGAGTTTGAAATTTGTATATAAATGATGAAAGATAAATAAATTCCCAATCTAACCGTCCATGCACCAAAGGTTCGCGTAGTATTATCGCCATTTAATTTTGGATTTACCTAAAAAATTTACCAAGAAAATCAGCATTTACTAAAGAGAAATAGTTAATCAGCAGTTCGGATCTCTACAAATGCTTGGCTGAATTGATTATTTATAACTTGGGGGTTTTGTATATAAATTATTGCGGCAGCTCCCTTATAGTTTTTGCCTAGACTGCTTGGTAATTTTCTTGTTATAATTTAAATCATAAAAAGAAAAAAAAAATTCCCAAATTGCCAATTACTACATACCATGAAAACTATTTATAAACAAACACAAATGATTTAGAATAGGAAGGGAAAAAACACTAACATGAGTTGGAAGAGAGGGCACAGCGTTTGACCCAGAATTTCTCATGAACATTTTGGCCCATAATAAGTCTTCCTTCCGAGTCCTTTTTATGGGAATGGTTCCAAATGGGCAGTCTTCATTCAATCCAACTGCAGAAGTCTTGGCTGCAGGTGGTAGAGTTTTATCTTCCACTCTTTATGGGAAAGAACTAGGTTTCATCTGCAAAAGTATATCGTCCATTTATTAAACAGGTTTTGTTGTTTTATCAAATGGATATCGATCACAAGAGCTTTACCTGAATGCTATGGTTTTTAAGCGAAGGATGATCAAATGCCGGTTGTTTATAGATATATGAAGGGGAAAAATGCTCATAACTCATAAATTGGGTCCAGCCCACCAAGCCATCACTAAGGATAAAAAAGGAGACAAAGAAAAAATAAGAATGAGACAAGAGGGATATAAGGACTGCAAATGTTAGAGGGAGGCAAGAGAGAGACAAGAGAAATATTAGGGCTGTATAATGGCAGAGGGTCAGGAGAAGAAAAGATAAGAATGAGACAAGAGGGATATAAGGGCTGCAAATGTGGAAGGAGGCAAAAGGGAGACAAGAGAAATATTAGGGCTGTATAATGGCAGAGGGTCAGGAGAAGAAAACAAAGAGACTTACGCAAGAGAGATCTGCCATCTCATGGCAGGCTAACATCCACAATAAAGGGTCAGACAAACATATAAAAGGGATGCCCAGACAATATAAAGGGTGACTTTTTGAAGATATGACGATCAACAGACAGATGAAGGGATTTTTGGATATGGATGAACACGTATCAAGAGGGAATCGATGGAAATATATTGAGGAAGAGCTCCAACCTTTTCTTTACAGTGAGATATGATGATCCATGAGTGATCGTAAATATATATTATAGTGGAGATTTTCCTCTCCAAATCTCTGTGGACGTAGGCATATTGCCGAACCACGTAGTGTCCATCTCTTTTTATTTTTCCTACACTTATTTTCCATTCATCGTCATGAACGTATGAAGCACCACCGTACAACCGCACCGGAACACTTCCTGGGGCTCTAAATAATTCACATCGTGATAATACCTGTGTAGAGTTGTCTAGGCCCGCGAAACACGACGTCAACATATATCAATGCAATCAAAGATATCACCTTAATTCTGCAGTCTATAAAGACAACAACGCACTTATACTTAGCTCACCAAAACAATACAAAAAACATTCTGTTTTCAAATACCTTGATGCTTTTGATGTAGGGTTTGTTCAGAATCTTTAGTTGTCTCTCTATTTCAAGATCTTCAACACTTTTTGCTCCTTCAGTAGTATTGCTTATAACAATGAAAGACAGAAACAACAAAACTAAAGATGGGGTCATTCTCAAACCTCTGTCGTAACAAAAACCTGTTATGCTTGCTTCGGATTGACCAAAGCTTGTAATCTATGCCTTCTCTTTTATGTACTTTTATTTATCAGTACGTAATATATTCGTTAGTTTCATGATCACCTTTCTGCCCATTATTTGTATATATAAGCTCTTTCTGTCATGAAATCATGAAATTGATAACCCAAAAATCATAATGATGATTGCAATAATTGTATCTTTGGACTTGTCTTGTATGTAATGAATACAGAAAAGAAAGATTAATGTAAAAGCAATTAATAGGATATCATTCAAAAATCCATATTGGATAGAAAATATTATGAATATATTAAAAATAAGTAATATTTATTATTAATTTAAAAATTTATAAATATTTTGACTTTTTTAAAATATATTTTTTGTAGTTGGTCATAATTATTTTAATATTTCTAAATATAAAAGCATTTCTTTGTTAAATGAATTTTTTTCTAATTATATAGTACAATAAAATAAAAAATTCTAATAGATAGTTATACATATTAAAAATGTGGTAGTTATTTTTTTTCCCAATTTTTAGTTTCGGATTTTGTATTAAAATCTCAAACTTGCAGTCACCTTCAATGGTTTCGAAAACTTAAAACGGAAATATGAAAAGAAATAGATTTAATTATTTATATTTTATTAGAGAGAGAGAGTGAAAAACTCTAAATTACCCTTCACAAATACCACCAGGGCCGCCATATAGGAAGCCATAGTCAGTTCCAAGTTTCTCTACGCTGTAACATTTCTGGATATCTGCGTCATATTGCAGTAAATCGTCGTCAACATATATCAATTTGTTGGATTGATCTACAATTTGAAGTTCTCGTTGATAAGCAGCCCTGGCGTAGCCTTCACCTGCAAAGTGGCCGCTTCCCATTGGGGGACTAGCTGCATTGTTGTCTGTCAAAACTACTCCTCCCCATGTTATCTGAGTTGCATAGCTGGATAGGCTTGAGAATAAGGAGTTTGGCCAATACCCAATACGTTTATTCAAGCCATCATGTCCAAGCCACCAATTTCCTGATTGGATATCCTATCATGTTCATGCAAAATAATAAAAATAAAAACACATGAATATGCAAACCAAAGGTTAGGGATAGTACTAGTTAATTTACGCTCGTTTGGATAGAGATGAGATGATTTGAAAATAGTAATGAGATTATTAATTAAAATTAGATGAGATGAGATAATACGAAATAGTTTCATCTCACCTTTGTATAACGAGATTGCTAATTAAAAAAATAGTTAATTTCTTTTTTCAGATTTTTTTTTTTAATTGACACGGGGTGCTTGAGAACAAAATTCTAACTAAAAATAAATCCCACATTTAACAAAGTAATGAGATAAAAAAATAATAATAATAATACAAGAGTACCTTGAATATTTTAAAGTTGATATAATATTGATCACCATCGTACTCGGAAATCTCACTAATGACATAACCAAGAGGAAATTCCGAGTTAACTTGAATAAAACCTGAGCAGAGCATATTGAAACAACCAGTACCATTGCCTGCCTGAAAAATACAAGTAAATACCAAGTACTACTACACTGGTCAGTAATGCAACAAAGTGATATATATATAGTTTGGTATTTATTATGTATTAATGGTGAAATAGAAATAAATTTCCAGGCTTACGTACCGTCCATGCACCAAAAGTTCGAGTAGCATTATCGCCATATAATCTTGGATTCACCTAAAAGGTTGTTTTTTTTGCCAAGAAAATCAACATTGTTAGAAAAAGAAAAATTGAAATAATTGCAATGAAATTATATATAACAACCATTTCAGAACCAAGAGATGTCTCCTAAGATCATATGCATTAAAATTGGGATTTGAAACTAATTATATACCATCCATCCAGCTTGAATGGCACCAATCACTTCAACGCCACTTTGAATCTGTACAAATGCTATACTGAATTGGGTATTTGTAACTTGTGGGTTTTGTGTATTAATTCGTGCGCCAGCTCCCAGATAGAGCTTGCCTGGACTGCCTGGTAATATTGCTGTCGCATGCTACATGAACCAAGGTGTTCAAAAGGGAGAAAAATGAAACCATTATTAATAAGAGAAAATATATTTACAATCGTGGCGTAATCACTTTGAAAAAAGTGAACAAAATATGAGATTCATATGAAAAAATTTAATTTGTTAATAGTGGACTACACTATTTTTCAAACCGATTATGTGGCGTTTACGCATTTTACGGTTGTATATAAAATGTCGAGCGAATCTGTAGAACTTGAGTCACAAGAAACAAACATATAAACCATAATCAGAAAAGGATCATAACTTGCCAATTACTACAGGACATAAAAAAAAGACTAACATGATAAGGAGAGCCAGAGTTCGACAGAGAGTTTTTCGCGAACATTTTCGCCCATATCAAGTCTTCCTTTCGAGTCCTCTTGATGGGAACAGTACCAAATGGGCAGGCCTCACTCAATCCTACAGCAGAAAGTTTGGCTAGAAGCGGTGAAGTTTCATCTGCTTCTCTCATTTCATCTGGGAAAGCACTAGGTTTCAGCTGCAAAATATAGTACATTTTACCAAGCAAGTTTTGTTCTTTGCTGTCAATAATGGCTATCGATGAGAGTATTACCTGAATGCTATGGTTTTTAAGCAAAGGATGATCAAAGGCCGGTTGTTTATAGATGTCAATGCAATCAAAGATATCACCTTCTACAGTCTGTAAAGACAAACATCAAATGACTTATACTTAGCTGATCACCAAAACAAAACAAAAAACATTACGTTTCCAGAAAATAAAGCTAATAATTAATACCTTGATGCTTTTGATGTAGGGTCTGTTCAGAATCTTGAGTTGTCTATCTATTTCAAGATCTTCAACACTTCTTGCTCCTTCAGTACTACTTATAACAATGAAAGACACGGACAACAAAATTAAAAATGGGGTCATTCTCAAACCTCTACACAACAAAAAAACACGACCTGATGATCTATTCCTTCTCTTTTCTTTCTTGGTTAGGAATCTATTCCTTAGTTTCATCACCATAGCACACTACATATGTATTTATAAGCTTTGAGAATGCACAGTTATAATTGCCTAACAACTATATATGCAAGGAATTCTCATTGACAACGAAAATCATAATTGCATTAATTGTTTCTCTGAACTTTTCTGATTTTATTTCTCTATTAAGTGAATGTAATTGTTTTTTAATAAATAGTACATTGTAACGTTTTTACTTTAATCTCTAATAATGGATTTGAAATTCATTTAGTCATTAAGATTGGGTATTAATTGAGTCGGATAAATTGTTGGTAATTGAGTGAATATTAAAGTTGATTCAGTTTTTTAGAGTGCATTAATGCTATATGCACTGCAAGTTTTACTCACAAATCAAAAGTTCAAATCAATGTCAAACCATATTATATATCATATTGGTGATGATGTGTTACCGATCGACTCACCAATTTATACATGGAATTAGTAAGATTTTTTTAAGTAAAACTTGTAATATGTTAACATTTTTCTTTTCTTTTTTTAATCAACATTATTAGTGGCGGCTTTAATTCTATTTATTATTAATTTCCATTTCTTTTGTTTTAAACGTCCACTATATAATATTTAATTGAATAAAGAAGAGTGGTAAATTTTTAGATTTCTTGATAAAACTTTGGGCTCATTCATTTGTACAGAATTGGTTCGAGGTATACGAAAATCAACTGAATTGTTGTATCTTGAAAAAGACAAGTCAAAAGGAGGCCTATTATACTGGTTCATTTAAAATTTTATCTAGTACTATAGAGAATTTGAATCTCCTTAAAGAAAATAAAATTTACGTGCCACAATCCAAACTAATTTTGTTTCAATTTTAATTTCATTATAATTTTTATTTTATTACTTATATTTCACCAATAGAGAGTAAAGAAAAGAATAGTACTACTGTAAATTAAAGGTAGCAGTAAATAGATGATCAGGAGAGTTTAATTAAGCTGATCAGAGCAATTAATGAGAGTAATTAATTATTAGTAGGAGTGATTAACAAGTAGTCTCATAGTACATAAAGATTGTAACCTAATTTATTAGACTATCATTAAAATTCTAATGATATTACCACATACCGACTCAAGTACTGCACTCTAAATTACTTGATAATTACTCACGTCAACTATGAGCATGTTCTTTAATTATTCTTTAATCTTGAGCTTGCTCACATTGACAAGGGAAAATCACAATTTGCACGTGAATTATTATTATTATTATTTTGATCTTCTCTTCTCGATTTTACCTCCATTTAATGAATATGAATCGGAAGATAATCCTGAGAAAATTAGTTGTACTTAAAGGAGCCGAACTTGTAAAGAATTAGAGTTTAATCTTATCGTGTTTGAATCAAATCGTCAATTACTCATATTGAAACATATGATGTTCGAATCAATATATTAAACAAATTATGTACTAACTGATCATGCAAAATTATTGATTTATTTAATTGGTCGTGTTAATGATTAACACATATAACTTAATTAAATGGATTGAATTACAATGAAGTCGTATAATCACATTGTTGTGAAATCAACAATGACAAATAAAATAAAAGTAAATAATCACACAATACAAAATTAACGTAGTTGAGCATCGTGCATATGTCCATAAAGCTGCATGGGATTTTATTCTAGAGGAGATTATAATCACACACAATGAGTTACAAGAGTACCGCTCTACTCACACAATCTCAGCTTTCACTCTCTAGAAATTTTCTCTCTCTTAATATGTTGTCACACATCTGTCTCTTTTGTTCACTCTGATTTGCTAAACATACTCATAAAAGAACAAGCTTTTACATATATAGTGAAAATGATGTTGGAACCCTAAACGACAAAACTAGGTTCTTCGCTCGAGCAGGTGTCGAGCGCGTCTTGAGTGAACAACCAATCTAACATTGGCTCAAGCAATCTTTCAAGCGCTGCTCGAGTGAACACTAGGGTTCGTGTTTCGCTTGAGCCTAGCATCAGGCGAACCTTGAGCGAACTCACATGTTGAGTTTAGCTCGAGTGTTAGGTCGAGTGACAGTCAAGCAAACTTTTTGTATGTACCTTTTCTACTCACAAACTAGGTTTCACATTCAACCCAACACACATGCCCATAACAAAGTATTGAAAAGTATAATAAGATACCGAGGTTAAAAAGTCGAGAATTAATGTTATAAGGAATACTTACGTCACACACCTTCACCTAACCAACATATTATTTATTTATTTGTTATTTTATTTAAACACAAACATACTTAAGCATTAAGATAGAATAATAAAAATAACAAATCACATGTTGATTAAGTAGAAGTGTGTGCATGGCGTAGGACCACTACAAGAAATATTACTTTTTTTTTTCAGGAGGGATTGTGGTGGCAAAAAGCCTCCAATTCATGGGAAAAATTATTTTTCTACAAATTTGAGCCGTGGGAGGCTCGTGGCATAAATTTGGTGATATAAAACATTTTCTTACACAAAGATCATTTCCTGGGAATTGCCTACATTTTTCCACAAGATTAGTTGCGAGAAAAAAATTATTTCACCGTGAAAAAAATGATAGCCTTTGGTAATAAATCGTGGGAAAAAAAATATTTCCAGGGAGAACGGCGCAATAGAGAGAGTATTGGGCTAGAGAAGAAAGAAATAAGGGGGAAAAATGAGTTTGCAACGATTATTTATCATTGCAAATAAATATCTGTCGAATTTACAAAAATCCTTTTTATCGCTGCAAAAATTCATTTTCCCACAAAGTTTTGCTCTCTGAACGTGATCCCATTGCAAAAGGCTTATTCTTTTTTCACGGACAGTTTTTACGTTATCAACTATGTATTTGCCACGATGGTAGATCAAGAAAAAAAAAATTCATGGAAAAATGCCAAATTTCTTATAATGGGCCTTCATATAAAATTTTTCTAAAAAGTCGATTGACTCAGGTTCCTGGGCATTTCTTAATCCCAGCTTCATCAGCTAATTTTGTTTTGAGAATTTTGGGCTTTCGATTGAAAACTGATATACATGCAATCCTTTACATAATTTTATTCTAAAGAAAATGTATTTTCATATAATTTATAAATAAACATCCTTTTCTAGAAATAATAATTTTATTTGAAATTTTTTACATCACACATCATTCACGTGATATAATTTAATTTAAAAGATAAATTCTAAAATTTAAATATTATAAATCAAATTATAATATATAAATAGTGTATGGTATAAAAACTTTTAAATGTTACTAGTACTTGAAAAGAATAATTTTAGTACGTTTGGATGTTGAAGTGAGTTGAGTTGAGTTGAGTTGAGATAATAAAATATTGTTAGAATATTATTTATTATTATTATTATTATTTTAGAATTTGAAAAAGTTGAATTGTTTATTATATTTTATGTTAAGATTTGAAAAAGTTATAATGATGAGTTAAAATAAGTTGAGATGAATTTTAATTCCAAACGTAATATTTGAAACTTCAAACTTGATTCTATAAAGAGTTTAAAAAAATTGTATAACTCTTTCTAAATTTTGTCTTCTTGGACTTGGAGTACCTCCATCATTCCATTTTGAGCTTTTGGGTGCATTTTATGATTCATGTAATGCGACACGAAAACTTCATACTGAAAAATACAGGACCTAGCTAGCTACATAACAAGACAAAAATGAAACTGTAACTTGACAATGACATTGACTTTTTTTCTTGGGTCTTATGTTGACAAAGTGCCCATGAACTTGATCCCTTTTGTCACCCTTCCTAATTGGAACAAAATATATATATATATATATATATATATATTTAATCTATATAGACATGTTCATATGCACATCATCTCTTTCTTGCACGTTATAAAGATGAGAAAGAGACTTCGACTTGACACAAAGAAAAGATGAGGATGTTTCTCAAGTTATTGAAAAACAAAAACGAAAACTTAGTCCCCGTTTGATTATTAGATTCAATTGAGATCAATTTAGTTTAATTTAATTTTAAATTGAGTCTAACATTTAAACACTTAATTCTCAAATTATTAAATTTATATCAACTCAAAATTTCTTTATACATGAGATCTACAACTTTTTTCATATTCCCTTAAATATATCTCAACTCACTCTACCATCTCAACTCACTACTATTTATAAAAAATTCAACTCAATTTAACTCAACTGATCAACATCCAAACATAGCCTTAATTAAGCTCCATTTAGGTAATTTATTTGGGAATTGAATTTTTTTTTTTGCAAATATTTGGATATTGATTTTTAACCTTACAATATTACTTAGAATGACCTATAGGACTGTAAAAATAAAGAAAATTAGTATCCATGTTTGGTCAAGAAATTAAAATCGATGCAACCGTATCGTTGCTAGCTGCATTTACTTAATTTGCATAGTACTTAATGTTCATGAGGTGATGGGACTTGAAGTGGGGCATGAGACATGACGCTCTTCTTTGAACGGCAAGTATCGCACGAAATAAGAGCGCAATATTATCAATCAGGACCAATACGTAAAATAAATAAAAAGTAAGAAAGAAAATGCAAAAAATAAAGAAAAGGCATTTCCAGAAAAAAAAAAAAAAAAAAAAAACCCAAAAGTCAATAAAAATCGAAATTACAAAGCACCCACCAATATGATTAAAAACTTCTCATATGAATAAAATCCAAAAAAGCAAAATATCGGAACCGCCTTATAAAAACCCAAAAAAACCAAAATTTGCCCCCTTATTTTACTGGGTATTTTCCCCTGTCGAATGAAATCAGAATCCGAGGTGTCTTGTTCACTCGAAACATTACATACACCACCAAATTAAAACATATACCTTTTTGTTATTGGGTATACCAAATACATTACAGGATTACAAGAAATTAAGAAGAAAAAAAGAATAGTCAAATGTAATCATTGGTAGCAGCTCCCATCCCTGATCTGCTCCACCTCCACTACTACATTATCCCTATTTCTTCTCCATGTCCTGCATGCAGCAGCTCAGGCACACTACTCTTCTTAATTTCCTCTTTAACTTGAATATATATATATATATATATATATAGATGCCAATCCTAGTGTTTTACCATGAAAGACATGCATACTCTAATATGCATGCATTATCCTATTCACAAAACCACCCAAAACACCTTAATTATTAAGCTATCCCATCAACCATTTCCACCCCATCACAGTGCCCATTAATACTTAGAGCTGGAGCATTCCTACCGCACGTGTCACCAATGCAAATCGTGTCCAATACAGGCTTTAAGTTCCTAGGGTGGACGTTAACCTTTAGCCCATACTTCATGAACAATGTCAAGGACATCTTCTGCTCCACACGGTGGCCTGGGACCACTGACAGCCTATGCCGCAGTAGAACCGCGGCGGCTATCGACTTCATTTGCAAGTAAGCCAAGTCTTTCCCTAAACAAATTCTTGGACCTCCATTAAACGCGACGAATTTGTATGAATCTTGTGCCTCAAGTTTTTTGCCGTCTTGGGACAGCCATCTCTCTGGCTTGAATTCTAGGCAATCTTGACCCCAAATGTACTCCATCCGTCCAATTGCATATATGGAATAGGTGATGGATGAGCCTGCAGGCACAAAAGCCCCACTTGGCAAAATGTCATCGGCAACTACGTGCTTTGAGTCTTGTGGCACTGATGGGTAAAGCCTTAGGGTCTCCGACAATGCTGCCTTGAGGTATATCAATCGGTCAACTTCTTCAAACACTAAGGGTTCTTCCACCCATTTGGTAGGGTCATTGCCTCGTGTCTCCATTAGGACGGTGCAGATTTCGATGAGGATTTTCTCTTCCACTCTTGGGTTTTGACTGACCAACCAAAAGAACCAGCTTAGCGCGACTGATGACGTGTCCCGTCCAGCTAGGATGAAATTGAGTGCCACATGTTGGAGAAATTCGTTCGAGTAGGACTCTTTTTTCTTCATGAACCTTGATAGCAGGTCGTCGTGTGCGGTCCCAGCGCCACCTTGCTGTTGGCTTCGTAGCTCGAGTTTACGTGTATTGATGATGTCCGTTAAGTATTTATCGATGTGTTCCAAGCTTTGGCCCAAGCTGACTTCCATTCCGAGCCGGAGCCACTTCCTCAGCTTCCATACAATTTCGGGCAAAATAAAGCGTTGCAGCGTGGCTTCGGTGGCCTGGTCGAAAGCCAAAGCGAAGCCATTCTCGGGTAATCCAGGAGATAGAGTTTGTGGGTCCTTACCAAAAGCCAAGCCGCAGATGTTATCAAAAGTGAGCCGAAGTAGAAGATCTTGAAAATCAATCGACTTTCCTTGCGATTGAGCCGTCTCAAGAATCGGGCAGAACCTGAACTTAATAGCCCGGCTCACCCACCGAGCCATGGCTTGGCGCAGTGTCCGGGTGGTGAATTCAAGTGCGGCAGTCTTACGCTGGAATAGCCACGTGTCCCCATCGGAGTTGAAGATGCCCTCTCCCAGCAAATCATGGAACGCCGCCTGCCAACCGGGACCCTTGGGGTAATTATCGAACCGAGCCTTCAAAATGTGCTCCACGTTCTTTGGATCGCACGTGACCGTCACAAGCCCCTGTTTCCGAGCCAGAGATGGAAGGGCACAAATACATGTCTGGTACGTGCCGCCGCATGTGCGAAGATTGTCGGCGATCCAGTCGTGCATGCGATTAGAGTGCTGGATGAGAGCGGGCAAGCTACCCAATAGAGGCCAGACACGCGGACCGCTCAATGACCTTGAGATGAATCTGAACCACAAGAAATAGGCAGCAATTGCTGATAAGATCATCAAAGCCGTTGATATCTCCATTTGATCTGAGGAGCCCACGTAACGAACACCCTTGATTTATTGCGCTGTTTCAATGCCACCCTTTCCTTGACTCTTTCACCGGGAGACAAGAAATCTAAAACCCACAAGCTATGCCAAAGAAAAAATGGCTGCGGTTGAAGTGTAACTTTCAGATAATTTGCCACCTGCAAATGTTAAGGCCAAAAACTTTGAGCAATGGACGTAAAAGACGAAACGCAAGATCGAAATGAACTTCGGGAACAAAACCCAGATAGGATTTTTATCCTGAAAATGACAAATCCAGGTTTTGATGTCTGAAAATCTTTCACATGCAAGCAATGCGTATGAGACACAGACACAGATAGGAGGAGGAGGAGGAGGAAAGAGATGAAGATCATAAGGAACAAGCAGGGCCTAAGTGAGAGAGAAGAAGGCGCAAGGAAAAGTGCTTTATAGGAGGGTGAAAGAGAGGACAATTAATATGGCAAGCCCGGGCTGTTGTTGAAAATATGGATCTGTTTTCTACTTTTCTCCAGCTGATCTGTTTTGTGGACCTTAACAGCTTATGAACCGCTGCCATTAATGTCCGCAGAGGTCGTTGGAGACATAAGGACGTAACACCACCACCACTACCTCTTCAAACCAAAACACTTTTTTGTCAAGTTTGTAAAACAAAAAAACTTGAGAAACTCGATCAGAAACGTACCCACAAACCTTTTTTTTACTTTTGAACTTTCTTCGTTAGAAGTCTTTGTCCCTCTCTCTCCCTCTCCTTCTCCTTCTAGCTAAGGCAAAACTTATCCTCACCTAATTTTGCAGGAAAGTGGAGCTTCTCCTTTAATTCTGGCATTGAATGAAAGAGTAAAAGTAAATGGGGATTGGTTGAGGGGATTATAATGAGATAGAACATGGATATTTATATGGAAATCTTTGAGTGTGTGTATGCATAACTTATGATGGGATATGACCTAATCATGTGGTCTATCCTAGCTCGCTCTCTCTCTCTCTCTCTCTCTCTCTCTCTCTCTATATATATATATATATATATATATATATATATGCACGTTACTTCAATTTTCCTTATCTTGTAAATTTAATTGTAAATCAACTGAGTCCGTCTTTGATCATGTGAACGTTTTGCATGGGTTCGGTGAGCAAACCCACCAACATTTAATGCCTCTTTAGGTACCCGCCCGCGGCTTTGACGGTGTCGTTTTTGTCGAGCCCAGTCGAACATTTGTTGCAACTTAATTGCATCCATAAGACAGGACTTTAATTAATTAATAACGATATATATAACCTGGCCGGTTTGATCTTATTTCATCATCTCATGTACTTTAATTTATACATGATGATCATATGATATATCGTATCACAAAAGAGATTCTAGAAGATAACTTAATTAGTTGGCATGAGTCACTAAGATTATTTTGGACCAACAACACATGAAAGGTCACATAGGGAAAGAGTGCTAGGAAGATGAAGCATCAACTTGAAAAAAGTAAAAGGAGTGGACGGCTAGGATTATGATACACCAACATTCATATATATATGAATGCTTGATTCGACTAACTACTTCTAACTGTATGCACCAAACAGTGACTTTTGATGTCTTTAGGAAACTAACAGAAAATATATATCCACACACACACACACCCCAATATTGATCAAAGGTATATAGTACGTGTGACCTAAAGAATCCAGATGGTACTGATTCAATTACACCTAAAGAGAATCGATGAATATGTGTTTTATCTCAACACAATGAAATTTAAAAATATGTATTAGCCTCATGCGCAATCATAAATAAACAAATATCAGCATGCAGAGTAATGAAGAAAAATAAAGAATAATATGTACAATGTTTTTGTAAGGTGCAGAAAGATGGACTGTCATGGAAGCTGGTATAGAGAAGGGAAGTTGGCATCGGAAGGGAATAAATGAACAAAACAGTGCATAGCAATTGGTAACAGAAATAATAGCACTTAAGTAAAACGATGCGTATTGATTGTAACAGAAATAACTGCCTGAAAGTGTAGACTAGGCTCATTACGACGACGTTTTATTCTTCTTCTTAGTTCTATAAATAGCAATGTAATAAGTAGAATAGGTCATTGAACAATCTTGGTAGAAATTCTCTAGTTCTTGTAAGGAGGTTCAGGGTTCCTCAAAAACCCTTGGCAAGAATCAATAAGAGTGGTTCTTGATTTATATTCTGGTTTGTGAGAGTGAGTAAGGTTACTGGTTAATTCTTCCGATTTCCATTGTTCTCTAGTTTGGTGCCTTACAAGTTGGTATTAGATTGGGAATCAAGCCTACTATCTCTTTTATAGACAAAGACTATCAAGGGGTCTTGTACCCCCATGACGACGCCTTGGTAGTAACCTTGTTAGTCGCAAAATACACGACCAGGCGGATCCTAGTCAACAACGGGAGTTCAACTGACATTTTATTCTGGGATGCTTTCACCTAGATGGGCATTAGTCTCGATAAGCTGGGCTCGTCACCTACCCCTAAAGGAGTTCTCCAGCGAGATTGTTCAACCAATGGGCTCCATCACATTACCAGTCACGGTCAGCCAAAGGGCATACATGGTTACAACAATGATGGACTTCTTGGTCATTAAAGCCCTATCATCCTATAACATCATATTGGGAAGCCTAACTTTGAATGATTTGAAGGTTATTACTTCTACTTGACATTTAAAAGTGAAGTTTCCGATGAAGACAAACGTCAGCGAAGTTTGGGAGGAGCAAATTCTAGAACGGAAGTGCTATGTGCAGGAACTCAAAGCAGAGGCGGCAGGCGTGTGTCTCTAAAAGGTTGGAAGGAAGACCCCCCCCCCAAACCCCGCCGGCCGGCAAAACTAATTGTGGCTTGCTAGGACATGGAAGATAGGGACAAGAATAATTTAATGCAAGCAGAGGCAAACAAGCCACTAGAGATAGTAACGCTACACCCAGATTGGTCGAACGCCACGACCTGAGTAGGAACAAGACTCGGAAGGCGTTAAAACAACTACTGATCAAACACAACGATATATTCGCCTAGAAACATAAAGATATGTCAGGAATTGAAGATGCCATCAAAGAGCACATGCTATGTGTTGATCCAGTGGCAAAGAAGATACGCCAAAAAAAAAGAACGTTCAATATGAAGAAGTGTACAACCATAGCTGAGGAGAGAGATCGTCTTCTGGTCGTGGGGTTTATAAGGGAAACATACTATCCGGAGTGGCTCTCCAATGTAGTGTTGGTTAAGAAAGCGAACAAAAAATAGAGGATGTGTGTAGACTTCACAAACCTGAACAAAACCAGCCCCAACGACAGCTTCCCCTTGCCACAAATCGACATTATCGTTGACGCCACGACGAGATACAGAGTGCTAAGTTTTATGGATACTTATTCAAGATATAGTCAAATCCGCATGAATCAATCGGATGAAAAGAAGTCGACATTCATTATCGATAAAGGTCTTTATTGCTACCGAGTAATTCCCTTTGAGCTAAAGAATGTTAGGGCGACTTACCAAAGTCTGGTCAACCGAATGTTTAAATAACAAATCAAGAAGACTATGGAGGTATACATTGACTACCTGCTGGTAAAAAGCAAGGAGCCTGCTCAAAACCTAGCAAACCTAAGAAAATCTTTTGATGTGCTTCGCAAGTATAAGATGAAATTGAGCCCGACAAAGTGTGCTTTCATGGTTGACCCGGGAAAATTATTGGGCTTCATCGTCTCTAAAAGAGGCATTGAGGCAGCCTTAAAAATGTTTGTTTCAAGATCTACAGACAAATGTCTCCCTTTTTTTAAGGTTCTATGAAAGATACATCAGTGGAACGAAGAATTCAATCGGGCTTTCCAGAAGTTGAAGTATTACTTATCCAAACCGCCTCTATTAAAACAGCCCAATCAGGGGGACATCTTGTACGTGTACCTGGTGGTATCCCCCCACGTTGTCTCCACGATCCTAGTCAAAGAAGAGGAAGCAATATAGACGCAAGTATATTACACAAGCCGCGCATTGAGAGGCGTTGAGACAAGATACCCGCCAATGGAAATGTTGGCATTCGCATTGGTGACTGCCGCCAAGAGATTGCGGCTATATTTCTTGGCTCACTCCATGAAGGTGTTAATGGAACACACCTTCGGGAGAATATTGCAAAAACCATACAGCTCAGGAAAATTGGTCGGATGGTCAGTGGAATTTAGTGAATTCTACATTGATTACGTGCCCAGGAACGCAGTGAAAGGGCAATCTTCGGCAGATTTCATCACTGAATTTACAGGGTTCCTATCGAAAGCTAAAGATGCACCCCACCGACAACCATAGCTGGTATTCGTTGATGGATTCGATTGTCAAGCTGAAGGAGGAATAGGGATCTACATCTTCATAGAAGAGGGACAAGGACGATAAGTGTGGAGCGCCACGTGAACCCCTCAAAGAAAAGTAGAGTTTGACCATCAAAGGATTCGGGCGTATAGTTGGAGGAAACCCTTGGTGAGGTTTGGGCAGAAGCTCGACTGGGAGCACAAGAAGAACCACATTGAGCCATTGTTGTGTAAATTGGAAGAAACTAGATTGAAAATGGTGAAGAGTTGCAAGTTTCTTAAACTTGAAAAGAGAAAAGGTTAAGGAATGAATGGAACAAGAAGAAGAAAGGAAACAAGAAGAGGAAATGATGCAAGAAGATGAAAGAAGTGGAGCAAGTAAGGGTGTAAATTCAAACCGGAAAACCAGTTCGGACTGGGCTGGTTTTACCGGTTTTGAACCGGTCTGGTCCGGAACCAGTTCTTGGAATGTGAAAATCGTCCGATTCCAGTTTTAATATTTTTCGGCCCGGTCAAGACCGGACTGGACCAGTTGATAAAAATATATATAAAAAATAATATTTATATTACTGAATATATAAGTTTTATACAAAATATTATATATATTAATATATATAAGTTTTATTTATTATGTATAATTATAAAATTTTATGTGAAATTTTTATATATAATATATATAATTATATATTAATATATGAAATAATTTCTAATTATAATTTATAAATTATTAAATAGAATGTTAATACTAAATCACTAAAAGTTTATAACTAATACTAATAGTCTAATATAGACTAATAACTATAGTTATACTTATAATTAATACTACAAGTTTTTACTAAAAGTTTATGACTAATACTAATATTAAATATATAGTTTATAACTAACACTAATATATAACTTATAACTATACCAATAGTCTAATATTAATACTATTATATAGTCTAATATATTATTTAACTATACTAATAGTATAATATTAATACTATTATATAGTCTAATAGATTTTTTTAGTAAAAGTTCAAACAGATTTTTTTAATAAAAGTATAAAACAGATTTTTTTAAATCAGTTTTTTTTTTTTTATAAATATTTTTAATGACAAATTGTGAAACTTATATTTAAAAAAAATCAGAAAATCGGACCGGACCGGATAGAAAATTGGCAAAACCAGAAGTACCGGTTTATGAGGGTAACCAGTGCGTAATCGGTTTTGAAAAATACAAAACCGGTACATACCAATTCGGTCATAGATTTTATCCAAAACCGGACCGGTTATACCCCTAGGAGCGAGAAAAAGAAGCAATGAGGAGGGGATTCCTGGGAAGGCAAAAAGGTGACAGCGCCGTCAGCTATCGTTTTTAATAAAAGAATAAAAAATAAATAAAAAAGTGAGAATAGTTACAAATGACATGGGTCACGTCCTTAACATAACGGGAGATTAAGTTTTCCAAAGCCCGCACCTTAGTTAGCATAGACCCTCAACTGGGTAAAAGGAGTAATGATCCCAAGGGTCATCTATTTGTCCTAAACTAGCGGGGTAGATAGAGTACGAATTGATAAATCTTTCATGTGTAGGCACGAAGGAATTTAGCGGGATAACTGGAAGGGATATTCAGGGTCCTGGAGGGATAAGCCCATGTGTTGGAGGGCCCAAGTCTGATGCTTCAAGAATTGGGATTAGTCTGCAAGCTCAGGGATTCAACCTATGGATGTGTGGTAGATAATGTAGTGAACAGATAATGCCTTCATTTAATTAGGAAGGTTATCCTACCAATTTATTCAAGGGTTATCCAAGATAGACTCTGAGATTAATCATTATCATCACTTTCATGCTTCTATAAATAACACTTAAATGTAACGTATTGGGAATTCATTCATATACTTATATTAAGATCACTTCTCTTTAACTTAGGCATTGAGTTCCACTAGGCACACCATGCCACCATCTCCTCTATTGCAGGTCATCCGTACAGTTGGTATCCTTAACAAAATTCATCCACTTCACTAGAGTTCGAGCACCCTGATGAGCTATCCAACATTCCAAGCTGGTCCAGGATACTGATCAAAGGACGAGTGGTGTTTTGTGTTGCCTTTGTCTCTCACCAAAAACTCTTCAAATTTTCTTAATTATATATGTTGCTTCCTCTTACGCGCGTCCGTTTTCTTTTGTCATTGCTCACTCCTTCATGATCATTATTCATGTCCAATGTCATGCATTATTTCTTATGTATTGAAGCAGGGTTCTTTTTTCTTTCATTGGCATTGCCCAAATTCTTCATCACAAACCATTTTCAACTAGTCAAATAAAGACTAAGGCTGCGTTTGGATCATAAAATACTCTCAACTCATCATTATAATTTTTTCAAATTTCAACACAAAATATAATAAACAATTCAACTTTTTCAAATTTTAAAATAATAATAATATTAAAAAATAATATTCTAACAATATTTTATCATCTCAACTCAACTCACTTCAACATCCAAACTCAACCTAATTCCCACTCATTCGAGTGCACACAAGCAAACTATCTGTATCAACTTTAGTTAACTCGTGCATCTCACCAGAGTCTAGTGAACTGTATCAGCTTTGGATAAAACTCAACCCAAATAATTTACAATTTAAATGAGTAATACTACATACAGTCGTGGAATGCACAAATCCCGTATAATCGCTTTGAAAATAAGTGAGATCTACTATTAAAAAATTAATTTCTTTTCATGTAGGTCTCATATTTATTTATTTTTTTTCAAAACGACTGCATGACACTTGCATATTTACGACTATAAGTATCATTTCTCTTTTGTTAAACATTGTGGTGCCAACTTTGGGCATGCATGACCGGAAATCGGAGGGATTAATAGGTACTGGTGGACCCCTAGAAGCCAATGACCTCCCATACTCATAGAAAGGGTTTTTTTTTTTTTTTTTTTGTTTAGATTAGGTGAGAGGGTTTTGAATTCCAAACTTCCATTTTCGAAATTGAGAACTATGCTAATCAAGTCAAAAACTTTTGGCAAGGCGTTCAAAAATTCAAAGTAAATTAAATTTAGTAAAAGGATAACTACGTTCGAGAATTAAAAATTGGTAGAAATAGTCCCAATGTTGTATGGGTATCACTGTGCATACATACGCGAAAATGTCATGTTACATACATGTTGACGAAGCTTTTGAGAAGTATCAATGCTTAAAGCATGAGCAATATTGTACACATGGTGATGATGCAAGGGTACGTACATACGTAGCAGTTAACAGAACGAACCCATATCCATGAGCTGGGAGGATCATGCATGCTATGATACTATCCATCTAACCTAATCATCCACCGTACGTTTTCAGGCCATATATATTTTGGCAGTCAAATATAGAACTGAGCAAGCACAGAAAATCCTAATCGAATTTTTCAGTTTTTTGATCATCGATCTGTATGGAAGCTGATGGATAGATTGATAGATAGTTGTCAACAAAAGAGGAGATAAAAAGATGATGATTTAATTACTGCTATTTAATGCACCTTAATTTGGAGGAGCTTTCCTGACATAAAGCCATTGATCTCACGATCAACTTAATAATGGCCAAGTTGATAGAGTAGGGACATTCGCGCAAGTTCGACCAAGTTGCCTTAAAATTAGGGGTGACAACACGTAATACGATCGGTTAATTTAATATGAACACGATAAAAGATTAATGTGTTTAAATTTAATGTTAACAGATTCGGGTTAGAATGGATTGACCAGTTAAGACATGATTTAAAAATAAATCAATAACGGGTCAAGTTGCTTAATCCAAAATCAACCATTTTTCACCAGTTTAAATTTTATTTCAAAATTTTAATTTTTTTTATAGTTGAATTATAATATTAATATTTTTCAGTATGCTTATATTTTTATTGAAATCGTAATTCTGGACCTATACTCATTTGTTATTGTAGGGTTTGTAATAAAAAAAACTTAGAAGTAGTTTAGATTGAAAGATAAGTTGAGATAGTTTATAAATAGTAGAATAAAAGTTGAAGTATATATTATATTTTTATGTGAGAATTTGATAAAATTGTAATGATAAGATAAAATAAGTTGAGTAGGTTTTGAAACTGATGAGCTGAATGGCACGTAAATCTCTAATAGCCCTCTTATGGGCATTATCCGCATGCCTTAACAACTGAAAAAGTCACAAACTTAGTTCACAAATTCCCTTGAAACTACGAAAGGCCATTGCCAATTAATGAGTTGGGTAAGCTTGTTGATCAGATTTAACCTGATGGACTAGTTAGTTAGATCTCTAAATGAAAAACCTAATTAAACGGCAAAAAAATGCAGAACAGTAAGAGAAAGAAACAAATATTTTTCTAATTATTTAATATCATATCAAATCATAATGGAAGCATGATAGATAGATAAAAATTAAAAATAAAAATTAAAAAAAAAAGATGAATAATAATATCTTTCTTCCACCATTCGTTGTTGGATAAATATATGTATACCTAACAAAATTAACGTTGCGCTCACTTTAATGCATGCTCGTGCAGTTGAAAGTTAATGGCTGGATACAATCAAGCCCAATTTTTACTAGTTTCTAACACGCCGATACCAAACCATTCCCTCATAAATGGAAGGTGGACCATCTTCTACCTTAACATTTGGGGTCGGGTAAATTAGCTGATTGGGGTTGTACAAACTTACCTGTACCCGTTTGGAATCCTCATTTTGGCCTAGCTTTTGCAGTTATGCATGCATGTATTCTCACTTTGCTTCTGCAGATAGTCCATTGTCACAGGGCTAGCTAGAGCTATAATGGCATTATAGGTTTGTGGAAGAGTACCCCACCCTGCACCATTTTCTATTGATGGGGACCGAGTAAATTGACTTTAAAGGCTTCAATACTATCCTCTAGAGCTATGACATTATTGTCCTCATGCTGATCAACATTAAACATAAACCTTATATTTTGAATTCTCTCCTATTATGAGTCAGTCTTCATTGGATCTAGCATCAGGAGACAATTTGCTTGCTATTAGTTCGTTAACAACTAGTCATTACCTTAACAGTATCTCTGCGCGCACACACCCATCGATGCAATCATGTATAGATCAACTTCGTATGTATTTGTAGCGTTCGCACGTGCATGCACAGACACAGACATAAAACCTGGATCCTTCTAGTTTTTGAGCCTTTGGACTCTCTTAGTGCTGGCTAACAGCCTTCTGAGCATAGGCAAGAAGACTTTCTTGCATGTTCAATGTGCTGAAAAAGAGATTCCAGAGTGTAAGCTGGCTATTAGCTGAAGGCAGACCAACAGAAACCGCAAGAGACAGCAGACACTTGATAAAGATCATTGCAAGTTCACCAGCATTAACTATACTGTTCTCTACTAAGGAACAATACCAATTAACCACAATTGAAAGGCATCAAATCATTTGGTCCTAAATAGCATAATAGATAGTTTCCCCCACAGATCCAAAAAAATGAACAAACGACATAATATCTCAAAGTGATTAAAAAAAATATGACATCTAAATTAACACAACAAAACACATACTTGTATTTCCATGCTAGGCTTTTGGAGTTGACGAGTTCCTTATTGGCTGTAGTAAGGCTGTAACATTGTTTGCACATATTACAGTCACAAACCAATATGGAGGAGCTGGGAAGTGTTAGCCTTTTCGGCTGAACTAGCTAGACTATTATAGAACTAACTCGACCAAAAACTGCACAATCATTGAGTAATCCGTTCAGATGCATACATGAAGTTCATAATATTTTTTTGATAAGTATACATGAAGTTCATTTTTTTATTTTTTTTTATGTCGGGGAACCTCTCCAAGGCAGGGGCCCTTCGGAGTTCGGACCCACTCCTGCAGAGTACCGGTTCCTTACACCGCACCTGGTTCTGTACACTGCACCCTTGAAAGTTTTCTTACACATAACTGGTTAAATCATTAACTTTTCACCAAAGATTGTGGCCCAAAAGGATTGTTTGCACCCATGAGTTGTTAAACATTGGACCTTGAAGGAAGTAATACCCCAAGACCACTTGGAGTTGCATGAAGTTCATAATATGATTGTATTGTGATTACTTAGTGAAAAATGATTGTATTGGTATTGTTGTTTTTAAGTCATATAAGGTTGGAAGCCCCATAAAGGATAGACTAATAAGTACAAAACATAGTACACATGCATGCAAATTTGTGGCATTAGCATATAATGGCATCAACAACAAAAGCAAGGAAATTTCATGTAAACTGAAGGAACGCATGCTTGTACCAGAGATCTCACTGCATTTGTTACCAGAGGTGGTGCGTCTGAGAACTGAAATGCAATTTGTTGGCAAAACACCTGCGAACTTGAGATGAAGTTTACCCCATTTCAAGTCAGATCTAAACACGATCAACGCATTCAACAATTAGTCAGAGTCGTCATATCATTTTTCTAAATCTTGAGAGGCCAAATGCAATAAGGTAGTCAAATTTGGCAACAACTTATATATATTTAAAAACAACCATATTTGGTTCCAAACTATATTCCAGACATTGGAGTAGATTCTCCAAGGTACCAGTAATCCGTGCTCTCTCTTAAAGATATTATTAACATGTAAAGTCATTTTTCTGTAAATAGCACTAGAATATTCTAGAAATAGGCTATTAGCTGTATTGGTTTTATTCTTTTGTTTTAGTTGTAATAGAATTGATTCCTTCTGTATGTGTATAAATACACAACATCTCTAATATGAATATATGATGGAATTCATGAAAACCTCATATGTTAACGTGGTATCAGAGCTGCTCGACTAGCAGTCTCTTGATCCATGGCTACGCCTCTCAATTCCTCCATTCCTCAGCCTTCCTCATTTCTTATCTCTTCCTTCTCTCATGTAGTCACTCTTAAGCTTACCACCGAAAATTACTTGCTATGGAAAGTGCAAATATCAACTTGCCTTAGAGGCCAAGATCTTTATTGCTATGTTGATGGCACCTTGCCCTGTCCAGAAAAATTCCTTCCTTCTACTCCGAATGAAACTCTTAAAATAAATCCTGATTTCGCATCTTGGGTAAGAACAGATCAACTGGTTCTCAGTGTTCTGTTCTCTTCCCTTTCAAACTCAATAATTGGTCATGTACTATATGCTACTACCTCACGCTCCCTATGGCAGTCCCTTATCTCTATATTTACATCGCATTCTCAGGTTAAGGAATTTCAGCTTAGATTCTAATTAACAAACATTTCTCGTGGAGATCAAACCATCACATAATACTTTGAAAAAGTCAGGTCTCTTGTCGATAACCTAGCTGCCACAGGAAATCTATTACCAGATAAAGAATTGGTTACCTATCTGCTAACAGGCTTAGGTTCCCTCTATGAGTCCTTTGTGACTTCTATCACTATACGATCTGACCCCATTTCTTCTCAAGAGCTATACCAGATGCTTCTCATCCATGACAATATACTTCCACACTCTTCCTATTCCAAACAAACAGTTGAGCCCTCAGCAAATTTTACCTCCCATTCTTCTTCAGGAGGTCAAACTCAGAGGGGTAGACCTCCATTTCATGGAAGATAGGGTCGAGGTCGAGGAAATTATTTTAACCGTGGTGGTCAATATTCCTCTAACTTCTCTGGGAACCAACAACAAACACCTGGTGGTGGACCTTGTCCCACTTGCCAAGTTTGCCAAAAATCTGGTCACGTAGTCCTTCAATGTTGTCATAGGTTCGATCACTCCTACCAAATTGAGGCCCCTTGATATTTCTCAGCCAATTACACCACCAATTACACAAACCCAAACACTATGGCTGACACCACTTGGTACCCCGACTCGGCAGCTACTCACCACATCACAAATAATTTGACTCATCTCAACCTGTCAAGCGAGCTGTACACTAGTAATGAGAGCATTCGTGTGGGTGATGGATCGTGTCTTCCAATACAGCACATCAGTGACTCAAATTTCCTCTCCAACTCATCTTCTTTTCTTTTGCATAAATTGCTTCATGTTCCACATATTACTAAGAATCTCATCTTTGTACTTCAATTTTGTAAAGATAATTCCTGCTTATTTGAGTTTCATGCCAATCATTTCTCTGTGAAGGACAATCAGACGGGGACATCTCTCCTCACCAGTCCAACACTTAACGACCTCTACGTCTTCCCTCCAATAAACTCGTCTCCTATGTCTGTTCATCTTGGTGAGAAAGCTTCACTCTCACAATGGCATAGGTGTCTCTGTCATCCTTCACTGGATCTTGTTTCTCGTGTTCTGCACTCCAGGTGTTTGCCGATTTCCCTCAAAGGCGATGAGTTCAAGTGTTTTGTGTGTCCTCTAGCCAAAGCCCATCGTCTGCCTTATTCTCCTAACTCGGCCCAATACACACGACCCTTAGAACTAGTTAGTACGGATCTTTGGGGCCCATCACCTGTAATTTCCAAAAATGGTTTCAAATACTATATCTCTCTTTTAAACCACTTTACCCAATTCACTTGGATTTTTCCTTTGAAATTAAAATATGATGTTATCAAAGTCTCTTTGTAATTTTTATCTTTCATTGAGTGTTTATTCAATTCTAAATTACTTGTGCTTCAAACTGCTGGTGGTGGTGAATTCACACACCACTAACATCCTTTTGTCAACAACTTGAAATTCCACATCGATTCTCTTGTCCAAAAATGGACTCGTTAAACACAAGCATCGAGACATTGTCGAAACTAGACTTACTCTTCTGGCCCATTCTTCTCTCCCAACAAATTTTTGGGTTGAAGCTTTTGAAACCGTTGTTCATGTAATTAATATGCTTCCCTCAAAAGCGATTCATAATAAATCACTATATTTTTTGGTCCACAAAAAAGAGTCTGGTTATACCTTTCTAAAAGTGTTTGATTGTGAGTGTTGGCCCAACTTGAGGCCCTATAACAAAAATAAACTCCTTTTTCGGTCCAAGCCCTGTATTTTCGTGGGCTACAGTAGCATTCACAAAGGTTATAAGTGTCTAGACCCAACACCTCAAAGAATCTGTATATCCAGTGATGTTACTTTTAATGAGGCTTCCTTTCCCTTTTCAAGCCCGAAGCCCACTCTTCACAACCCATCGACCCACCTACTTTGTCCACCACCCATACTTCTCTCCCTTTATTACAAACCTCTCTCTTAGGCCCAAGTCCAGGTTCTGGCCCAAATCTATCACTCTCTTCCATATCTTCTCCTATCTCCCCTGACCCTAATTCTAATTTCCAAATACTGCCCAATCCCTCGATCTCGTCTTCTCCAAACTCTTTGTCTCCTCCAAACCCTTCGCCTACTCCAAATCCTATTTCTCCTTCTAATTCTCCTCTCATCTCTATGTTTCCTTCTAGACCCTCAACAATCCTTCATCCTCCTCGTTCTCATGTGATTACTCGCACTTAAACCAACAGTTCTCGACCCCGCACGCTCACGAATGGCACAATTCCTTACCCACAACGACGACACTACCTTCTTACCATTGTTGTTGTTCCAAATGATCCTTCCAGTTTCTCAGTTGCAAGTGAATTCCCTAAATGGCAAGAAGCCATGGCCCAAGAACATCATGCCCTAATCCAGAACCATACATGGAGTCTGGTACCTCCTAATCCCTCCTTTAATGTTTTAGGTTGTAGATGGGTGTTTAAAACTAAATTTCACTCTGATGGTTCCTTTGAAAGAAGGAAGGCCCGATTAGTAGCCAAAATCTACCATCAATGATCTAGCCTTGATTTCCATGACACTTTCAATTCTGTTGTGAAATCCACTACAATTCGTTTGATTATTTCTCTTGTTGTTACCAATGGTTGGCCTCTGCGCCAATTAGATATTCAGAATGACTTTTTACACGGTGACTTATCTAATACCGTGTACATGCAACAACCCCAAGGGTTCATTGACTCGAAATTTTCACACTACGTATGCAAATTGCATAAAGCCATTTATGGCTTAAAACAGACTCCTAGAGCCTGATTTGCCCAACTTAGTTCTTGGTTGATTTATATGGGTTTTCTGCTTCTCAAACATAGCCGTCCTTATTTGTTCTAAATAATGGTGACTTAAAAATGTTCATCATTTACATGGATGATATAGTTATTATCTCATCAAAAACAAGTATCATTGATTCTCTGATTTGTGATCTGTCTACTGCCTTCCCTGTTAAAGACCTTGGCTGATTATCTTTTTTCCTTGGGCTTGAAGTGGACTATTTTAGCTTTGGTCTTTTTTTTTTTTTTTTTTTTAAAAAAATACATTAAAGAGTTGTTAGTCAGAAGCAAAATGCTTCATTCAAAACCCATTAAACTCTCTCAATATGATTCCCCTGAGTTTGAGGATAGTACTCTATTTCAAAGTATTGTAGGAGGGTTGCAATACTTATCCCTCAAAAGACCTGACATAGTCTTTGTTGTAAACAAGGTATGTCAGTTTATGCACTGTCCAAAAGTTTCTCACTGGACTGCTGTGAAAAGAATACAAAGGTATCTTAAGGCCACAATCAACTACGGATTATTTTTAAAGTCTCGATCTAATGTTTTTCTGCAAGCCTACACGGATGCAAATTGGGCAGAAGGCTTTGCTGTTTTTCTGGGCAATCACAATATTTCTTAGAGCTCCAAAAAGCAAAAGATTATGGCTCGATCAAGCATAGAAACTGAATGCAAGTCACTCTCTTCCACTGCAACTGAGTTGATATGGTTACAAACCATGCTTAAAGAATTAGGAATTCCATCATCTAAACCTCCTATGCTTTGGTGTGATAACATAGGCACCACGTATCTATCTGCAAACCCAGTTTATCACTCACGGACAAAGCACATGGACATTGACTATCATTTTGTAGGGGATAGAGTTGCTGCTCAAGCACTACAAGTTTCCTTCTGCAGCTCCAAAGAAACTTGCTAATTTGTTTAGTAAACCTTTAGTTTCTAATAAGTTTCTTTCTTTTCGTTTGAGTCTCAATATTCTTGAGACTCCACTAGACTCGAGGAGCCGTATTAACATATAAAGTCATTTTTCTGTAAATAGCACTAGAATATTCTAGAAATAGGCTATTAGCTATATTGGTTTTATTATGCTGTTTTGGTTATAACAGAACTGATTCCTTTTGTATGTGTATAAACACACAACACCTCTAGTATGAATATATGATGGATTTGATGAAAACCTCATCTGTTAACAGATATAAGTTATCCCTTTAAACAAAGGTCCTGACGTGCATTGCATACCGAAATAAATCTGCTTTTTAACTTGCTTAAATTGTAAGTTCACAAAGAGGAAATCATTTATGCAGGGAAACAGCACTGTACAAAATTCCAAACGCTAAGGCAAAAAAGAAGCTCCCATCTCAAGAAAGCTTATAGAAACACAACATATCAGTTTCATTCCCATTGGTTGAAAGCCGTACCGCAGAAACAGAAGTTTTCACCTTTTGCATTGATGATTATTCAAAAAAGTAGACTCCAAATTAAGAAGGGTTAAAAAAAAAAGAAAAAGAGAAGTGATTGATCCCATTCCAATATCTTAAGAAATAAAATACATAAATAATTGCAGCCTCTACAAAATACAGGATTGATCATCTACAAATGAATCAAACTATGAATTAATTTACAAAAAATACCGATTCTAATTGATCTCAGTGATCCCTTTTGAGATCAAAATCCCCTCCCTGAACTCTGCCAAACCTCCACATTTTGCTGATCTTTCCGGGTCACAAACATCTTGTTCCCTCCAAAAGCCAAGTTGGTTATCTTGGAACCTCCCATATCCTTCACTCTCCCCATTAAGTTTTTCCTAAAGACCCTGTCTTCCAACTTATCTTCACTCTGCTTTGAACAGCCCATCACTACCTCTGTCCACAGCTCTATATTCCCTCCCTTACTGCAAAACACTTGATTCCCATGACTCTCAATCTTGTACCCGACACCTTCCTTCTTCCCATTCACAAGTTTTCTTCTATCCCCAAGGCAAACCCATGGATTATCACTATCAATATTGCGGAAATCTGAAAAGTACACCTCGCCCGTGTTCACACCAACCTTAAAGATTCCTGACAAATTATCCGAAACTGCTATATCCGAAAAGCAATCTACCTTCTCCTTAAGCTCCCATACCATATTTCCCGATCTTACATCCCAGAATTTGATGTTACCCAATACTCCCGAAGGCCCACTATGAGACCCGGATGCCATTAACAAATTATAACCAGAAACCCAATTCAATTTCGTGGCAGGGATCGCCGAATCAATCTCGGCACCATAAATTTCAGAGTGACCTACCTCAGCTACCGGAGTCAAGGTCTGCAGATCATAAACCATAATCGAATTCGAATTCCGCCGACCCGATTCGAAACTAGCGAATAGAAGCTCGGGCGAGGATCCAATTGCTTGCACTGTCGAACTTGATCGAGTCACATTCTCCCAATTCAAGCTCTCTTTTACAATCCCCCTTTGAAGATCAAGAATCTGAAGCCCCGAGAAATCCGTGGCCCCGGCAGCGGCCACGGATGGCGATATCGCCAGCAGCGAATCAATTGCCGTAAATTGGGTAAGAATCGTTGACTTTGTTCTCAACGACCAATCAAACGATGTTATCTTGCTACCATGCGCCACGTGGACCGAGCCGCACGGCGTCGTAGCAATCGTGGACGGCGAATTGCGGCCATTCAACGGTAAAACCAACGATTTCTCGAGGTTAAACGCGTCGAATTGCGACGGGTTTGAGAGCGAATTCAGTAAAAGGGGTTCGATGCCGTAGAACTGGGACTCGGAAATCAGGTCTTGGAGGTCGAAAGCTTTGGCCTTGGAGGGAAGATTACCGGTTCTGAGAAGCGAAAGAAGGACCGAGAACAACTCGGGGTCTCGGTCGATGAAAGGCGGACCGGAGTGCGAGACGGAAATCCGAGAAAACAGGGACTTGGGTCCGGCTAGACTAAGGGTTTGCTTGGTGGTCTGAAAAATCTGCCCACCCACATCGACAGTGACTATGTTAGAATCTGTTTTGGTTCGTCCAGCCCCGTTTGTTGCCCAGCCCTCAAAAGGTGGCATATTTAAATAATTTTTCAAACCACTTCTACGAAGAAACCCTGAAACCTGAGAAATTTGGAAATGAAATCGAGCACTGGGAGAAAAGAAAAGGCACTGGAATTCTTTGAGCGGGGATTATGGATTGCTGGTGGAAGAAAAATAAGAGATGGGCGCAGGTATGTATAAAGGGAGAAGGGGTTGGTTTGGTTGGTGGAGTTTGTGCCTTTCCTGGATTCTTTCCTGGATTCTAGAAGCTGATAAGGACCTCATGGGTTTTGGACCTTTGGTCAACAATGACGAAAGTGGACTTTCGTAAATGGGTTCTAGAAAGCTAAATGGCTTTGCAAAATGTTTAACTCGTTCGGAAATGGCTGACTTTTTTAATGTAGCCGCCCAAGATGGACTATAGACTTGGCTGATTCCTCAAGCAACATACGTATCTGAATACTTTTATCTTCTTCTTTTTTAAACATATTATTCATCATTTTTAACTGTATTTTGTCATTATTATCTAATCTCATTCATATTTGTTTTTAGAGTGTACTTACATTTTTATTTATAATTTTATTTATAAAATTTATTTTATTAGTTTTTTTTTAAATTCAAATTTTATAATTTTTAACATATTAATAATCGTAGAGTGTGTAAATACTACATAATTACTTTAAAAAAAATAAAATTTATTATTAAAAAATTAATTTTTTTTATATAGATCTCGTATTTACTTATTTTTTTTAAATGGATTGTGCTGCACTTGTACACTCTACGACTGCAAATATAATTTCTCTTTTTTTTTATAAGTTTTAGTTATACTTTTTAGTGATTAAACACTAAAAAAATTATTATATCAATATTTCTCGGTCATAAATTAGGACTATTCAATAAAATTAAGAGCACCTGACTTCTTTATAAATAACAAATAAAAATAAATAAATAAATCTGATCCAATTCTTTGCTCGAGGGAAATACTGAGAAGAGAACCAGCAAAAGATCTGTGCTTAGAACGCCGACTCAAAAGTAGCTGAAACCAAACTTATGCTCGGATGGAACTCTGAATTACATTCACATGAGCCTCCTCCTCAGTGGATTAATGATTCTCAGCCTAATCCCATGTTTAGCCCATTAAGGTGTAGGCAGAAGCTTTTGCAATAATAGATTTCATATATGCATTGATTCAACATTATTATTTTTTTATTGGCATTGGATGTCCGAGAACAAAGTCACAACTAATCCTGGGATGCACAAGCCCTCGACAAAATATTTCAAGCAAGGTATTGATACGACATTAATCAACTGGCAAGAAAACATACTTCAGAGATTAATTTCTTCACTAACAGCACTGATAATGTATTACAACTATTATATTAACTGTTCTATTGCCATTTATCTTACATGGGAAGAGGGTGATGGCACAGACATCTAAAGGCAGCTATCAACTTTTGTTTCGGCCTAAAGTAGGGGAAAAAAATACACATTATCCATAAAAAAGGTCCTAACAAAGTATGCCTGTCTTTAGGCCAGGGACAACAAAAAGCCTCCTTACCTGAGTCAGTCATGTAGTTCGTCCTCCAATCAAATATAATACTTCTTTACAATTGGATTCAACAATTTTGGGGTTAGGTTGCTGTCAACCAGGTCGCACACCAAAGCCATGCTGCGAATTCTCGCAACTCTCCATGAACATGGAGGCATCAAGTGAGAGATGCATACCAGTTAGCTAACGCCTGGTTGTATCATAGGGAAGAAAGACCAATTCTTGGTCTGCCCACTCTCCTTCCCCACAACGTTTTCATTTGCCCACCAGTCAGTGCTAGCATCAGGCCTACAAGAGTCTCCTCCATCTGTATTGTCAAAATTGAATTCTTTAGCCGAACCAAGAGTGATAGACCGATGCTTCTGATGCTGCTCTGCCTCCTCCCGATCCTCAGGAGATTTCTCTGGTGCATAATTGGAAGTTTCACCAACACGGCAGTCATTACAATCAGTGACTCCAGTAAGATTTTGTCTTTCGGCAGTTGTATCTTTTAGAGACACTGATATGGCTTCAGCCAATGGCAATGGTTTCTTATCAACACATCTTGCCTCATGTTCAGCAGTTAACTCAAACGAGAACCTACGACTAACAGCATCCTCGTCATCCCGCCTTCCATTGTCGGGATGCCAATGTGAAATAACTTCAGAAATCTGACCGTTGAGAAGAAAACCATCATGAGATGTGGGCCTCACAGCATCAGGAGTCAACGAACCAGAACCTTGATGTGATCTGTGATCACGGGTGGACAGCTTATATAGGCTCAAAAGCTTGGGAGGGTCACCTGTTCGAAACTCAAGGATGTGGTGACCACCAGCAGCAAATTCGTGGTCAGGGAAAGGAGATGAAGTACCTGAACCTGAGATCCCAGAGCTTGGGGATATTAGCTGACCAACTGGGCTTCCAGGGTGAAGTTGATAAGACTGGAATTCATAGTATGAAAATGGGAATTTCTGACAAGCCTCACCATTCCGGAGGTTGGGATCAAGCAGCTGAGCAAATGGCACTTCAGGTGAGGAAGGTGTGGTCAAGTGGACAGACTCAGGAGGTGGAGTGAAAGGAGCAGTTGATGGTTCAGTGGTGAAGGTTGAGAAAACCGGTGGAGAGACTAACTGAGTTTCATGGGCATAAGGACCTATGGCAAAAATTGAGGCAGGCCCACCTGGGGAGTACATATTTGCAGCAATAGAAGAGCGTGACAATATACCCACTGGTGATTGTGTAGCAGAAGGAGGTTCTGATTGAAGGAAAGATGCAGGAGAGGAGGGAGGTGCAACAAAGGGAAATACTACCGCTGGTGTTTGGATTAGATTTTCAGATCCAGAAGCATCAGTTCGAGAGGATGTTGTTTCAGGAACCAACACAGCATGCCCAATTCGTTTTGTGTGTTTGTGAGATCCAAAACACCAATATGTGCTCCAGCAGCTTCCCCATCTTCTCTTCTGCATATGACCAAATATTATGAGAAAAAAATCTAGTAAAGTAAATAATACCAGATTCCCTCTGTATCAAATAATATGATTTCACATTCTAAGTAAAGCCCAGCCCTTAAAATACATAGAAGCCATCCAGCAGGAGCACACCAATAAAATCCTCAGTTTAATTCCATCACTTTTTGTTGAGGCAATTCTTACTTGTTTATCGGCAACTAATCTTTGAACCACGAAACCAAGGGATGTTAGAGCAAGATATCTCAGCAGAACCATGGACGAAGGAAGAGAAAACATAGGTTGAAAATAATTGCACATATATATCAAAAGCACACTAGCCACTAGCATCTTCTGGACTAGAAGAAAAGTCACTATTTTGAAATTTTCCCCAGTATGTTTTATGGCCACATGCCATAGAAGCAAAACAGGAAAAGCTCAACATCATCAGACATATAAATGGCTGGCTTGTTGGATACAATCATCAGTATTGGGTATAAAAGTTTGAACTTGGCAAAGAATTTTCTAAGCATTGAGTGCTCCCTTTTGGTTTTCTTCCAATGACAGCAGCCATTAACAAGAGAATATGCAATACACCAAACTTATCATCTCCTAAAATAAAGTTTTACAGTTTAAACAAAATACAATCTCAAATGAGCATGAAATTTCACTTCTTAGCATCAACAACAGAACTTATGCATGCATCCAGGAACCCATCCCTACCGCAGTAAGTTTGTTGAAACTGTAACAATATATTTTTGGACTTGATAAGTTTGGTATATTTTCATATTCTAACAGGGAGATAGAGAAGCGCTCTTTCTTATCTCTGAAAGGGAAGCTCGGTCCAAGGTCCAGTAAGTTTTTTAAAAAATCAAAAGAAAAGAAGAAAAGAAAAAAAAAAAAAAAACCTCCAGGCAGCTATGTTTAAAAAGAAATGTGTTTGGTACACTCCTGATCTGACAGTGTACTCCAATCTATGAACAACAAAATGGCCTTCCTTATTAAAGGACAGCCAAAATTTCCAGTTTTATAAAACCTTGAGAAACATTAGCCTATCCCGTCATCTAATATACAAAAAAAGAAAATAATTAAGTGAAGAGACACCATCATGATTCTCCCCCACCACTTCTCCCATTATACATGCATGCTCTAAACTGAAGTGAAACTCAAACCAAATCCACGGCTTTCACATGTACATTTCAAAACCCATCTATGTATTACAACCTCCATCATAGCGACTCTGCCTCTACAGAGACACATTTCATGCTCTCAGCAAACTTTCTTTTCCACTTACCAACAGTAAAAAGATAACTTATTGTGCTTCTTTCACACTCAGAAACAACTCTACAAACTCGAAAGCTCAGGAATATGTTCTAACATAAACACAGACTACCAAACTGGTAATCAAATTCCTGAAGTACCAGAGTACCAAAACGGTATCTTAGGCTGTGGACACTCATTTACCCCAAAGCAAAGCTACACACTTTCATCTAAAAGTCAACCCTCTCAAACTAAACCAAAGAATTTTAACACTCCGTCGACTTAGCTTTCTGGAAATACTTGCATTGCTTTTCTAAAGCAAAATTGGACTAATTGTTTCCCTCAAAAAAGGCATTATTTTTCTAAAGCCAACGAAACAGTGTGTGATTGGGTTCATTATCACACTGAAAACTCAACCAAAAAAATAAGAACAAACAAAACAAAATCGACACAATCATTAATTACTATGGCATTAAAAAAAGCCGAAATCAATTAAGCAATCAAGGAAAATAAAACAGATCTCAAATCTCACAACTAAAACTATATAAAAAAAAAACATTTAAACATCATTCCAATTATTATCAATCAAATTAACGCAATCCGAAAGTGAAAAAACAAATAAATCCATATTGAAAGAAAAACAAGTCGGCCAAATTTTGTATAAGATTTGTACCTGAACTGTGGCTTGAGGAGCACGATTGTCAGCCGACGCCATCGCAGTAGCAGCAGCACTTATAGTCTCCAAAGCGTTGTTTTCAGCTCTCGAATCACCATTCGCACCTCTCATCTCCGCTTTTCTCGATCAGCCAACACCTAGTTTTCACTGAAAGAAACCTTTTTTTCAGTCGCAAACCGGATTTTTCTCTGCCGAAGAAAAAATGATCACAATTTTCTCTAGAAAATTCTATTACGGAAGAGGAATGAAGGAGCAAAGAAAGGGAAGGAGTTGGGATTTGTAAGAACTTATAAATATTAAGAATTTATTTATTTATTTATTTCATTTGCTGCAAGTAACGCTTCTGAGGTCAAACACGGCAATGACTTGCTTTCTAAATGTGATTATCTATATTTATTTCAATTAATATCTAGCGCTAAGCACTACGAGTAATTTACATAATTGCCCTTTATCGTTATAATTCTGTAAAGTCTAGATTCTGTGAAATTTCCCCAATTAGGATGTCAAATATGATGTGTACTCTCTCATCCATATCTAACGAAATTCCCAATTCATCCTTTGGGTTCCAAATCTTATGTCAAATTCTTATTTCAAACTGTTCAAATATAGGATACCTTTTTTCTTTTTTCCTTATGAATTAATATTCAATTCGTGTAATTATCAAAATCTTTTCATTATTTTAGATTTTGGTTCGATTCTTCCGCACATACAGTTTTTAGGTATATTGTAAGAAGAATTATTCTATTTTAAAGCTGGTTTATAGAACATATCATACATATTTATAGATTTTGTTATATATCAGATATTATTCATTTTTATACTTCATACTTGATAGTTTTTTTTTTTTTATAGTATAAAAATTTTTTTTATAAAGTGTAGAGTGTGAAGTAATAAATAATAACGGATGAAAATAATTATTTTTATGTAAGTGATAAAATTTGATTTATTATTACAAATTATGGCCTGTAATATTGTACTGTCGTTAAGGATAGCATCGTCACATGTGATTTCTTTGATTAAATAGTGTTACCGAGAAAACCCTTTTTTTTTATATATTTATTTTTAGCTTTCGTATCGGTGATGTCAAATGTGAGTGCACGTGTGCACATCCAGTTCCACAATACCCTAGAATTTTGGGACCCATCCCTCCCCAAAAATTCTTCCACCCTTTACCAGCCACCAACTTTATTATAAAAGCTTAAACTAACTTGCACGGCTGCTCCATCTCTCTCTCTCTCTCTCTGATGACATAACACAACATTGTGACCTTTATAAATAATATTTATTTTATTTTACTGAAATTGATGACCTCAAAGCTCAAACCCCCTGATCTCTTTTTTCACACATGGAGCACTGTTGTGGAATATCATTGTTGCAAAAAAAGCCTTTCTGTGTTTTTAACTTTTCTTCTACCTTTTAAGCATTTTGGCAGAGTACCTTTACAGATTGTGATTCGCTTTATTTATTTATTTACTTTTACTCTTTTTAAACTTTATAATTTTTGAGATAAAAAATTAGGGATTCATGGATGAAAAAGCTAGCCTAATCAACAACTAATCAGGTCATGGGTCCCACCCAAACTTGCCCCCAGCTAGATATTTCCAGGCAATGCATGCAACATAATGAGCTAGCTAGCCCTCACTCTAGACTTTTGGGGGGTATAATTATTTTTGGATAGAAAAAGAGAGAATTTGATTTGGAAAGTGGGTATTGAAAATGATTGATGATGAATCAAAGATGATATATATATATATATAAAGCTTTATATATTGTACCCTTTGTGACATGCAATTACTCCACTAATTAATGCTGTGTTTTCTGCAAGGATTTGAGTTAAACTTGTTTAAAAGAATATGATTAGTGCACAATTTCTGAAGTTTGATAGAAGAAAACAAGGTTTTGAAGACCTAATCAGGCTGGCAATAACCCATCCACATATTCCAAGCGTGGGAAAGTAGGCCATGAAGTGATACATATTACATACCCCTAAGAAAAAGACTCGAGAGTTAGATGCAGTGAGCTGCATGCTTTTGACTCAATCCTGGCCTTTGGAATTATGACACGAGGTCTTACCATTTTTTCAATTATTGCAACCATTTGTTAGCTTATTATAGGTCAATTAATGACAGAGATCAAGAGAATTGTTTAATCTCATGATTCTCATGTCCTAGTTTTCTTTCTTTCTTTTAAAAAATGATAGTTACAATCATAAGTGTGTAAATATCGTATAATCACAAATATATAATACTAAAAAAATTAATTAATTTTTTAATAATAGACCTACTCTTTTTTAAAATGATTATACGATACTTGCGCACTCTACGATTACATGTAATATTACTCTTTTCTTTTTTTTTACATGGATGGCACGAAAAGGTGGACCAAAAGTGGCCAGGGATTTCATCAGCCATGCATGCATGAGTTTTTCATTAATTTATTTCCCTTGGCCGGGACTTGGATCATCAGCTTTGTCTTTCCCTACATCCAATTGAAATATATAACATGTGTAAATTTGTAATTGGCTATGTCATGAATTGATATTGATGATGCTGCATGGGAGACTTGAGAGTTTTTTGAGGCTAGATCGAGATCTCAACAATGATTTGTAAAATAAAACCCACATATACAAGAGATCAAGCTGCTTTTTTATACTTCAATTGAAAAAGGAAATTAAGTTCTAATTTTTGGATGCTTTCATTTATTCCATACTCATTCTACTTGGTATTATTGGCAATATAAAGGTACAAGGAAAAGCATCTAATATTCCTCTTTTCCTTGGCTTCTAAAAAATCAAAGCATTACAAAGAAGACTTTTCTGGCCATAATATAACTTTTTTTAAGTAAAGTCCTAGCTAGGATAACTAATAATAATAAAAGAAAAAGCAACCAATCAAAACATGGGTTAAATTTCAAACCTTTATTGTATTTTTTATTTCCCCACTTTTTGCTTGACCTTTCCACAACCAAAAAAAAAACCCTAAGAAAACATTAAAAATCCCCAAATATTTATAATTGGCAAAGAAACATATTCTTCAACATTTTGGTTTGGTATTATCCATTTGGTGATTAGGTTTAGGCCTAATTTTAGGATAGAGAGTAGTTTGACTTCACACAAAGATATCATGTACATTTTTATATGATAATGCTTAATTCACCATCGAAAATAGTAATTAATTTTTTTTTATTTAATAATTAAGGAAGTATTTTTAAATAATATTATAATTTTTATTTTTAAAAAAATATTTAAAGATATTAAAAAAATTATGAAAAAAATAAAAAATAAAAAACAAATTTACTCATTTCAGTGGATTTCCTCGCAGCGTCGTGTGTTAGGCTTTTGTACACAGTAAAAGGTTGGCTACCTGCAACCAAAAAAGCCTCTGTTTGAACAGCCAGACGGACCAAAAGTTTGAAGTACCAATACCAATGGACTACACGTGGCTTCCCTGCATGCACCAGAACGAGGTAGCAACCTGGTAGTTTAACGGAGTTGGTACAAGTTGTCCTATTATTCTATGCCACGTGATGTAATAATCTTAACCCATGATTACTTGCTTTTGAGACATGATTTGTGTAAGCATCAGCAAGGCTGTCTTTAAAAGATCCTACGGTTGTCGTTGCTGCATGTGGAATCGTCAGAGCTGAGAACAGTCCGTTCTGATCAATACAAAGGTCGTCCCAACCACGCAGTGACACGTGCAGATGAAGCCGGCATGTTCTGCGATGCAGCCTTGAAGCATGCAAATTACACTGGAAGTAGCGGTGATGTACGAAATTCGTGTGTTTTTCGTAAATTTTTTAACTCAATAATCTAATCTCATTTAATTATTATAATTTTTTATATTTATATATAAAATAAAATAAATAATTTAATTTTTTTAAACTTTAAAATAAAAATAATATTAATTAAATATATTTTATTTAAATTTTAATTTTTATCTCAACTCATGTGAAAACAAACAAAATTTTCTAAATCAAATTTTATTATAATTAATGTTGAACCGTAGTTTATTCAGGAATAATATTTGATATCGTAATTTGTAATACTTCCATGTTAAACATTTCTGTCTTCAAATTATTAGATAAAATAAATAAATCTTAATTCAAAATTTCAAGCATTTAATATGTTTATTTTATGAGAAATTATCTTCATTTTATAAAAATAAATTCATAAATTAACATAATTTTATAAGATACATTAGATATATTTTATAATAAAAATAATTTTATAATATTATAACAAATCACATCAATTTATAAATATATTTTTATAAAAAAAATTTGACTAAAATATTTTTTTTATTTAATTACACGAATGAAAACCGAAAGTGGATGAAGTACTTTTTTATTGTATTTAAAAAATTTACAAACACATTTAAAAAGACTTCCTTCACAATTAAGTAAAAATAAATAAATAATAAATAAACGAAAATCGGTAGCTTTTGTCTTACATTCTGCATGCATCATTTCCCTTACACGGACAGTCAAATAGCACTTGCCTTTGGATTCTCGTTAGAAAAACCGGGGCTCACATGAACCGTTTTTATGAAACTACCGAAGAGGCCCATTTCAATACATAACAAAACAAACCTTTTCTACAACTTTTCAAACATAAAAATCAGCCCTCACGACATCAAGAACATCCGGTGATATTATGTAGTTGGTATTGGTGTAATCAGGCTTGAGAAAACTGTTGCAAGCGACTCTTTGAGGGTCCTGGTTTCATCCAAGTTGAGGGGAAAAGAAACAAGCATATATAGAGAACTCTTTACATGAAAGAAACACACTTCATTATATATATCATAAACAGCCCCATCCACATCCCAACAAAACAAAACGAAACAAAGAGATGTCAAATTCCAAGTAAAAAGTAATACATAAAGGGCATACGTTTTTGTGGAGATGCAGCAAAAAGTGCCAGAACATATTTATTTTTGGTCCCCGGTACCGGTGGTGCATTCTCTGGACATTTTCAGCAAAGATAAACTACAAAATTTAAGCAGCCAAGCTTTTTGAGGCAATTTCAAACACGTTCTCTGATAGTCCATTGGTAGACATGATCTTCTCCAGCTGTGCCTGCAAAACCCCAATCCATTTTTAACAAGATTATTTCAAATTCACGAGCTAATTGTGGTACTTAGACATTATGAGAAGCGTGATTAAATGCAACGAGAGCAACAGCATGTTACCTTGGCAAGGTTTTGCCGGGTTTCATCGTATCGCCTCCATCTAGAAAAAGCTGACACCATGCGGGACGCCACCTGCGATTACAATAAAGATAAAGAAGCAAAAAGTTAGAATTCAGTGATGGCATAGAGCTTGTAGAAAGCAAAAGGCTTCTTTCCAAATGGACCTGAGGATTTAGTTTATCAAGCTGCAGCACGATTTCTCCCAAGAACTTGTAGCCTGACCCATCCTTTGCATGGAAATTCACAGGAGAACCACAAAAACCCCCAATGAGCGAATACACCTTGTTTGGGTTCCGCATGTCAAATGCAGGATGGTTTAAGAGACTCCGAACATTCTCGACATTACCAGGAATGTCAGACATGGCTTGAAGGGCAAACCATTTATTCACAACCTGAAAAATAAAGCATGAGATTGGGAAAGGTAAGATCAAGTTAGACGAAAGCAAAGAGAATTTCCCTGCATAAATCGAACAACATGACAGTTCTCTAAAATCCAGAAACACTTACGAGAAAAACAGAATAAATTGGCATTAGTAAAGAAAGATTAATCTAAAGGGTGGGATAGCAATAAATACACACTAAGCACTGACAATTAGTGACTATCCTGGAACGTATCATTACTTCAATCTTGTAACTTTGAAATAGCAAACAATGACTTGGATGTATTTCTTTCACAGAGATGCTGCGAAACACGAACTTGGTTGTATCTATCAGGGGTGCCCATTTACATCCCTAAAATGTATCCTTTCCATGTAAACAAGCAGAAGTGTGGAACTATATGTACAACTACACAAATACCTACCATAACTGTACTTGAGAAAATCCTGTACAGAATGCATACCATACATCCCCTCCATGAAGTGAAATAAATACACTACACGGAACTCATATAGACCCAAAAAAATCTTTTAAGCAAATTATGAAAAATTGAGTAGAAGTATTACCAAAAAGTCATGCTGCCACTTGCTATAGAAGTCGGCCAGCACATCATCACGAGTTTTACCAGGGTTCTGCACAATGGCCACCAAAGCTGAAAATTGCTCAGTCATATTTGTGGCAGTTCTATACTCATGCAGCGCAAGCTCGGTATACTTGGGATCTTCAAGCAATGCGAGATATGCTACCAGTAATACAAACACATAATCAATCAGTGGAAAGTTTACCAAAGGCCAAACTTGCAAGCATACAACTAATAGCAAAACAGACCTAAAGCAACACTCTTCAAAGCTCGTCTTGCCATATTAGGATGATTAAACACGTACTCTTCTGAGCTCCTATTTTTTTCAACCTGTGAAGCATCAAGATTCAAGACAGGAACTTTCTCCCTCGGTCAAATAATAAAGTAGATAGAAGCACAGGAATAGTAATTAATTCATTATGCAACTCCAGGGAGGATGGCATACTGTTGTGAGTAACTCTGCTTCCAGTTCCAAAGCAAGCTGCTTCCTGATAAAAGTACGAACAGCATGAACAGCATCAGGATCAGCAATTTCCATCACGTCCATTATTTCACCTTCACCAGGTAGAGTTATCGCTTTGGCAATAAACTCCTAGAAAATCAAAGGTCGTTAGATTTATTAGTGCATTCACCCTTCCCCAGGATTGGAAAAAACATCTGGAAAGCAGGAAATGCCTCATCATACTTTATCCAAGCTAGAGTCAGAGAGTATGCTTCTGAGTCCATCCACAAAATTTTGATTAAGAACTAATGGCTTGTTTTGTTGGAAATCAGCCACCAAGTTTAGCATCAACTTGCGTGCCAGCACTTGTCCAGCCTCCCAACTGCAGAACAAAAATAATCAAGTAAATAACTGTTCATTAATTACTCAATAACCAAATAAATAAGTACTGATATATTTAGAATGACAAACCGGTTGAATTCATCAGCATCATGAGCAAGAAGGAAAAACAGATCACTGTCGGTGAGATCGGATTCAAGACGAATAGGAGCACTATAGCCCCTCAATAGAGATGGAACTGGCCGTTCAAATATATCGGAAAACAAAAACTCTTCCTCTTTCTGCTTGTCCAAAACAAAAGCATATGAATTTTAGTATGGGAACAAAAAATATAAAAATAATAAAAGGAATAACCTAATGGCTTAGCAATGTGGTCTCCGGTCAATAAAACATAACACAATTGCCATTGTTCTCCTAGCATATGAAGTACATTGTGTTAGCAACTTAGCAAGATTTTGTATCTCTTCTTTCTCCCAGCCGCAGCATCACAACTGCTGACTTATAATCACATGAGTAATGCTAGGTATAAGTCCCAAATAGACAAGCCTCATGCAGGCCTTTTATAAAAATGTGGGTACCACTCATAAAGAATTTTTGTTTTTCACACTTTTTTATGGTGGGGTCCACTTTTTACAAAGGGCCTACGCGGGACTTGTCTATTGGGGCTCGTACAAATCATTTCTCTAATCGCATTTGAGTGATCGCAAGCAGCCTATATATTTAACAGCTAGAAGAACACCTTTTGGTCCATTGAAATGCGAAAATGGGAAGAAAAATATGTAAAGTTTCTGAATTGACCTTGGTCACTCGAAGCACCGTTGTATATACTGGCTGGTTGTTGCTTGCAACAGACTGCAATGTTCCATCATGATACACAGAGGAAAGAGGAATCTCCTTGCCTGTTGAGTCGAGCAAACCAACTGCTACGGGAATGAACATGGGTTCTTTTACTGGTTGCCCTGGAGTGGGTGGTACCTCTTGACTGTGAGAAGCCCCCATCAAACATAATAGTTAGTGATATCACCAACAAATGAGAAAGACCATGATTTTTTTACCAGAAAAGACAAAAACAGAATCCCAGCATGTGCACCTGAACTTCAAAGAGAAAGTATGAGCTTCAGCATTGTAAGATGATGATACTTTGACAGAAGGGGTCCCAGCTTGGGAGTACCTGTATTTTAGATGAATGTTTTAGGGCAAGGATTGATGCCATCAGAAGAAAACTCAAAAGACAAACGTCCGATACTGACCATTGTAAGAAATTAGCAAAATCAGCACCATTGGCATCTCGCATGGCAGCGAAAAAATCTTCACAGGTTACAGCTTGACCATCATGTCTCTTGAAATAAAGATCCATGCCCTGAAATGTGGAGAAACTGCATAAGCAGGCAGCAGGCAGCAGGCTTCCCATAGACGAGCAGTGTTATCAAATTAACTACATATTTTATCGCATCATCAGCTTCAGGCTCAGGCATATTCTAATCTTACTTTTCTGAACCCTTGACTCCCCAGTAAGGTTTTGTACATCCTGACAACTTCAGCTCCCTGATAATTGGATCATAAGATCAAGTCATTGATGACTTACAATAATTCTCATCCAGAGAAAGAGAGAGATGACGAGTTTGTTGTTTAAGAAATACAAGTCAAACCTTTTCATACACCTGTAAAAGGAACATAAACAATGAACAATTAGACATCTTTCCTGAGAATTCATAACCTACAAGGATTAAAATATACAAATGCAAATTGACAAATCCTACCGTCACTGCACATTTGAAATGTGTGAAGCCCCCAAATCAGCATCATATCCAGCATAATGCACAAGAAAGTCAAACATTCAAAAGTTAAAAGCATGTCACAATCTCCAATTCACCAAAACAAAGTACGTGAACACAACTAAACTCTAGTTTAATTATGCACAAAACATTTTTTTTTTGATAAGTTAGTTTAATTATGCAGAAAACGGGAAACTCGCCTGTGTAGAAATTGTCCATCTGTCAAGAGAAAAAGGGGGGGGGGGGGGAAGGAGGAGGAACGCAAGTTAAAACCTTAATATTCATGAAAACCATATATTATCTTTATAACTTGATAAGAAAGAGTTGTTTAGGGGGTAGAAGAGAAATATAAAATGATTTCGGACCTTAATGTAAGAATGTGGACGTACAGGATGAGCCATGGGACCAGCATCCTGAAAAACCAGGAAAACAAAAATTAGCACTTAAATGCAGCATGTTATACCAAAAACATCTACAACATTAAAGGCACACCCATATTACAAAAGGCATAAATGTCTACCCACAAACACTGCATAGTCTAAGCAATAATTTATCACAACATAGAAACAATGGATAAATCAATCTAGAAGTTACATAAATTTGATATAAGCAAGACCTGTGGAAACTGATAATTTCGAAGCTTTGAAACATCAGCAATCCGCTTCACAGTACGGCTCCCCATGTCAGATGAAAATTCCTACCAATAATGAAAGATTTCTTAAATTCATAAGCTCAATATGGTGAAAAAAAGATACAATTTTTGAGGTTATAAATACCACTTTGTCGATGGTCAAAAGAAAGGCCATACCTGATCTCGGAAAACAGTGAGACCTTCTTTTAGGCTGAGCTGGAACCAGTCACGACATGTCACTCTGCAATTATTATGTCAAACTGAAGTATGAACATGATTTGAATGTTAAAAGATGAAGTTAACAATTAACATGTAAGTTGTGAACCAACATGGAATAAAGAAAACTAGTTTCAAACTGCAGTTACAAGTATAAAAGGGACATGCGTAAGAACATAATTATAAGATCAAGAGCTAATACGCAAATGAATCAGAATCACTTCAAGATGATACGGATGCATATTCTAGAAACAAACAAGAGAGAATATAATTAGATATCAGGAACTAAGGCCCACGGGACATTTATACAAAGATAACGAGCTTTGATGGTATATGAACCAACCTGTTGCCAGTCCAGTTGTGGAAGTACTGCATGACAAACAAGATATGAAACAAAAGTCACTCACATTAAACCCACAAGAACTTATAGAATTCATGTTATTATAGATGTTTCTAACAAACCTCATGGCCAATAACTCCCAAGATTGCTGCATGATCTCCATCTGAAGCAGTTTCTGGTGATGCCAGGACAAGCTTTGAATTGAAGATCTGCAGAAAAGCAATTTAAGCATAATTATGACTTTGAAAATGTAACAATCAAAGGAGAACAATTACGATGAAGTGAAATAATCCATACATTCAAACTCTTGTTTTCCATGGCTCCCCTGATCATCAATTCAGAAACAAGAAGCATGAGTGACAAAAGTGAAGAGAAGCATCATAACATATAGTCACCATAAAATATACAAGAAATGCCAAATGACTATTCACATAACGGGGCATTACAAAAAAAAAAAATTAGCTTACATGTTAAAATCTGGAACAGCCACAATATTAAAGAGATCCAGATCATACTCAAGACCGAACACCTGTTTCCAGAGGCATGTGACAGTTAAGTAGGCTTTGGAATCAAGATAAAAAAGGGTCAAGGAACTCTTAGATCAAAATAAAAACAATCAGGTTTAAAATGAATAAACTAACATCCTCATCCCATTTCATAGCCGCCTTAAGCGAATACATGGCATGAGCAGTCTTTGGTACGTCTTGTGCAGGGGTCCAGATCCTGAGGGAGACCTTTCTACCAGAACGGGTCACAAAAATATCATCTCTGCTCTCCAACTGCCCAGCAACTAAGGCAAACAAGTAGCAGGGTTTCTTGAAGGGATCCTCCCAAAGGGCATAATGCCTACCACCCTGAAGCAAAGCATAATACAATTATAAAGAACAGAACAGACACAATCGACAGAAATAAAAAACAATTTTTACCTCAAGGTCCCCCTGTTCTATGAGATTTCCATTAGACAATAATACAGGGTACAAAGACTTCTCAGCTTCAATGCGGCAAGTGTACTTTGCCATGATATCTGGGCGGTCCTGTATGCAGATGAAACACATCAATCAAAGGAGAAGTTTGAAAAAATTCTTATTACAGTCTACTAGAATAAACGGTCACTACATGTACTCACCTGATAAAATGTTATTTTCCGGAAACCCTCAGCTTCACATTGTGTACAGAAATTCCCAGATGACTTGTAAAGCCCCTGAAAAGGAATTCAACCCAAAAAAAAGAAGACTTATACAGCCCCTGTAATAAATTCAATTAAGTACATGGACATATAATATCCACATGAATGCAAAATAAATCGTGGATATCATGATACCTCTAATGATGTATTCTTCTGAGGATATATCTCAGTAACAATTTCCAAAGTAAATATACCGCTTGGTGGTGATGGGAGCATCAAATGGCGTGAGTCCAACTGGTATTCACCCTCCTATAAAGAAAGAGGAGAAAAATATTGAAAGGGACACAATAATATAAATAACTAAGCTATACTCTCCCCAACAAACACACAGAAACACATGCATAAAACAAACAGCACTAGATATAATGAGATTTGAAAATAATGATTATATTACATTTCATACTGATGGCAATGAAAAGGCACATCTTGAAGGTATGAAATTTTATTTCATGGCATGTAGATGTGATGAAAAGGTAGAAAGCTTGTGCATTAATTTGACTCAAGTTCCCTTCATAAGAAGTTGAAACAAAAACATATTCAATCAGATAGTTCAGGCGCCTAGAAAGTCTTGTATCGAAAGACCATAGGAAAAGTAGAGTATAAAATGCTTACCTTGAGTTCCTTGCTGTTGATCCAAATAGAGACTAGCTTTAGATCGTGTCCATTCAAAACCAGAGGATAAGAACCTATTTCACATGGAAAAAAAATAAATTTAAAAATATTATTCCAAAATTTTATATAAGCTTCAAGTCACACACAAGAATGAAACAAGAGCTAATACTTAGACCACTAGAATAGGAAAATGTGAGAAAAACATTTATGAAAAGCCAATACCTATATATCCAATATATAAATACCACCTGAGAATAAAGTACTAATTGGGAAGAATCATCACAACCTACCTTCAACTCTGGGGGACACAGTTATTTTTGAGCTAACAATAGTTTTCTCTTCGCCCAATAAAAATTTCAAATCCACCTGATGTAATAATTCCATTAGTATCCAAAAGACAAAAGAAAAGGCCACAGAAATACTCCATGAAGTCCTTAATCTAGACATTTTTATTTACATTAAATAAACATATTACCGTATCAAAATAGTAATCAGGCATCTTGTAATCCTTCAAAAAGATTTCTTTTGGTGAATCCATTGCAGGTTCTTCAACTAGCTTTTGCAAGGTTCCTGTGGCAACCGAACAAATTAGCCTCCTGTTGGCTTGCCGAACTCCCTGAAACAACGTTGAGGAATGCAAATGATCAAAAAATTTAACCATAGGAAACCAACCCATATTCTGAACGAGCATCGAATTTTGCTATGGTGAACCAGGAGAACACAATACACTTGGCTTTTTGTGTGCAGAGGGGAAAGCAAAAAAAAGGACCAGTTCAAACATAGCAACTTACAGATTGTGAAAGATATGAAAAGCAACGACTCCTTTGATACAGAGTCTGAAAACAACAATCAATTAAGAGAATTCAGAAACCTTCTTTATTTTCTTTTTCTTTTTCTTTTTCTTTCTCTTTCTTTTTGAAGTTAGGAATTCCTATTCTTTTCTTTGGGATGAATGAAATTCTATTCAACCACATAAAGGGGCAATAGTGCTTACATAATTCAAATCCTAAGGATTCAGATAAAGAGAGAGTGCCTGAGAGAGTGCACGAACCTCTGAAGTAAGGATGCGCCTATATCTAGAGATTTTTCTTGCTGAATTCTCCAAAAAACTAACACGGCATTTAGTCTGAAGATGCAAAAAGACAGATCAATCCATTTATGAAGGTGCTTTAGTCATCGTGAACTAAAAATCATAATAACCAATTTCTCACAGGCATCAACACCACAAAACTCAAATTCAAAAAACCAAACGCAAGGTATCCAAACATCAGCATGTTATGGGCTAAATCCTCACCTGCAGAAGAATTTACATAAACTAGCATCCCAGCTCTCAACATTAATGATATCTTCCTTCTATTTCCCCAAAATTCATAGTCTAAATAATCCCATATAAGACCCCACTCCCCAAGAATAAAATATTATAGCATCCACCAACCAAAGGAAATAAATTTACATAAAAAAAAAGGCTGAGTTCAGATTACATTTGCTGTAACTCTTTCCAATGATACTTTGCTTAGTACCTTTGACTTGGAATACTATTCTGGCACGAGCACCATTGGTTTATACGTACTCTGTGAGCTTATCGTGCACGTAAAAATTCATCTCAACCCAACATGATTTACCAACCAATTAACCACAAACTGTATTAGAGCAATAGTCGGACTCTTGCAAGAAAAGGGTAGTCAGGTGTGATGGGCGAAGGTATACATATTACGCTCACATAGCATCGAAAAAAAAAATTGATTGGCAACACCCCACAAAAAAAATGATAGTTACGAAATTGAAAGGAATAGTACAACATAGAACATAAAAGAAAGTAATCATCAAAAAGCTACTAAATTGATTCCCAAGTTTTCACCACACACTCACAGAACCATTAATGAATTATGAGGAAATGAGAAATAGGTAATCACGGGAACGGAGGAGATCAAGCCCAATAGACCCGCCCTCGCAAACCCCGAACTTTTGCACGGCAGAACCAACCGAGCCATTCAAATGCAAAGAACTAGATAACCTACTACGATTTGAGATGAATCTCATCCAAACTCCCACAAAAGGTTCAAGCTTCGATGAAAGTGAACGAGACCCAGATGATCAAAACCCAAAACGATCGCCAAAACGGCCCGCAAAACCCTAGATCAGAGAGGCCCACAGAGCAACAAGGCTCCTGCCTTGCTTCTTATAGCGATATATGGATAACTCAAACTATGGACAAGAAAATTCAAAAACAAAAACAATAAATAAATAAATATAGCAACAACAACATAAGCCAGGTTTCAGTCAACCTAAACCCAAAAACAAGAACTTTACAATAAATTTGAGACAAATTGATTGATGGCCTCGACCTTCTTGAACGATCGAAGGCAAAGGGAAACAGAGGATTCCTCGAAAAGTGAAGTCGGCACAATGGATGTGAGTCCCCATCATAAGTTATTTAAATATACGAAAAAAATATTAATTAGTTCTGATAATTAGGGAAATATTCTATAGAAAAATATACTATTGGCCAATGTGGGGGCCCATTTTGGGGATTTTTCATATTTACCAGTCACATCGTCGATCTTGTATTTTCAATGGACTGAAAAGGGCTTCAAAAAGCTGGCCCAAATTTATATGGGCCTGTAGATAGGACTAGACCACATCGGCAGGCCTTAATGGTCCAGCTGGAGCTCAAATAATAATGTATGTGAGCCGGCCCAAGATCATAAATCTGACCTTAACGACATCAACATGCGTACTAGGCCGAGCGACAATTAGCAAAACTTGGGTTCGTAAAATCCAAACAATGAGAGAAAATATATTGTCTTTCATTTTAAATGTTATCATTCTCAATCATATCTATTAATATGTCATATTTTAAGTGATTTATTTAAAATGTGTTAAATCAATAAATTTAATTAATTAAAATGATAAAATTGAAATAAAGGATAACACAAGCAAAGACCGCATCGTCTAGCCTTTTCTGGGATTGAAGTTGTTTATTTTATTTTATTTAAAAATTTGGTAAAATTATAATGATTAAATGAGATGAGATGAGTTGTGAAAATAAACGAGACCTTAATTAAAAGACCAAGTCAACATGTTTGAATACCTTTGATGTCCATGATCCCTTAGTAAAGATTTGCTTATTTCATGGGCTAAAAGTGTCCATAAATAAAAACGTTTCCCATTAATTGCATAAAATAATAATTGGTGCAGAATCAACATAGCTGGCTCTTTAACACCCTTTTCACGTCCTTATACAGTGCTTAATCCTTTGCTTTATTCTCTCCTCATGAATCGAGTAACCCAAATTCCCATCACAAGTGTATAATTAATTAGGGTTTGTATACAATTAAATATTGTCTCAAGAGACAAGGCCATTACTCTAGCCATATTTAATACAATTTTCGAAGCACTATCATGTTCAACTTCATTAGAAAATTCGAGTCCACGTGTCAAAAGTCAAACTAAAATACATGCGTGATTGGGATTTAAAAAATAATATATAAAAAAAAAAGATCTTAGTTACATGATTCTTTAGATGAATCGGCTATTTTTAATTGAGTCTATCTATTTTCTTTTTGAAAAAATGTTGTTTTTAATTTTTAATCTTATTATTTACATTAAGAGTAATTCTATATACAATCGTGAAGTGCGTAAATGTTGCGTAATCACTTTAAAAAAGAATGAAATCTACTATTAAAAAATTAATTTATTTCATATGGGTCTCATGTTTTATTCATTTTTTTCAAAATTATTATACGATAGCTGTACAATTCACAGTTGCAAATATTTTTTCTCTTACATTAATACATCAATTATTGTGTTATATATTACGTGATTTTTTTATCTAAATAATTTATGTTTAAATTTTATTAAAATATATCACATAGTCGGTATAATTTAGAGTTATAAAGTCCAAAATATTCAATAACATTACTCCCTTCTTGTTATCAGCAATGTGTTTTCCATGTAAACATGGTTAGAGAAATTACAGCAAGAAGTTGATCCTCGCAAAAGTATATATTTAAGAATAATTATTATCATCAGTTGATATTTATTATTTTACAACTCACATTTTATAAAAAAAATTATCAGGTTTGAAATGTGAGAGTGAATAGTAATTGATTAATAATAAAATATTATTTTTAAACAAAAATGAAAAGCCCAATAAGCTTTAAAATTTAGGAATAAATTAGTTTAATAAGATAGCCAACTAGGTCATCCTTAATTAAAATTAAAAAACTAAAAGGGTCAGGTTCCTGATTATGGGCCTCATTATGAGTAACGGAGACTGCATCACTGTGACCATGACCAAACACTTTCCAGGTGGATTCCCACTGCACGCTTGGAGAGGTGTGTTAGAACAGATAGGACTAAAAAACTGTTAGTAGTATGTGGCCAGGGACAGATCTTCAAATTCAGAGGGAAAATACTGTGATTTTCCCGGGAAAATCACAAGTAACCCTAGAGAGAAACAATGATTTTTTCTTCCCATGTACCCGACATGCATATTTATATTGATTAGATTTGACATCATTTTATGTTTAGTTGGCTATGCTGCTGAAAAGTGGACAACTGTCTATAGATTGGAGTTGATTGGACAGGCATGGGATCGGATTGTGATTGGTGGTGACACTTTGAATTCCTTATAGGGTCCCACTTGAGAGTTGTAGTATGTTTTTTACTTATTTATTATTTGCAATTTGAAAATTTTAAAAAGGAATTATGCTTCATGTATGTAAGAGAATATATCTCCTTTATATAGATATTATGATAACATGAAATAAAATAAATTAATTTTAAATAAATTAAATAAAATATTATCATATATTTATTTTAAAATTTTAAAATATTAAAATATTTATTATATTTTATATAAAAATTTAAAAAAATTATAATAATAAGATGAGATGAGATAATATGAGATAATTTATATATCCAAACGAACATGATTGTATTTTTAAGAAGGTAAGTATCATGTATTATTTTTTAATAAATAAATTTATATAAAAAAAATGTTAAACTTACGCACTTTAAAACTATATTTCACATTTCTCATATAATAGATTTGGAAAAACATGATCACGAAGTAAAGGTTTTTTGTCCTTTGAGGTTTTGAGGCTTTACATACATTGCGGTGTCTACCAAAACGTGGGGAATGCTGTACGTAGGGTAGTTGTGGTTATGTAGTTTTGTATTCGATTCAATTTCAAGCACAAACACCTGTCTTTGTTTTTCCCCTCTGAGTGAGGAGACAATCTCCAAACTGGGCCATTGATATGATACAGATTTGTAGAAGTAAATAGATCAGGACCAATGTTTTGTGTGTGGTCTCACATGGAAGCATGTGCTCACTAGTCTGTACCAAAAGAGTGTTTTGGACTGATGTTGAAAGAGCCAAAATCCAATGCGGTTTGAAGTCAACTGACAGTCCTTTGGTAGATAGGGATGTTATCTTACTACATCAATGATTTTATGGGTGGACAAAGTTATTGTGTGACGTTCACACACAACATCTTCTGTACTTGTTCACCTAGATGTTAGAACACCTACCCTAAAAAAAAAAAAAAATTCTATTGTTGAATTATTTACGATGATAACGATTATTTATGATAAAAATATATTATTTTATAAATAAATAATAATTTTTATTAAAAATAACTAATAACAAATAAATAATTTTCTTATAGATATATATTCGTACGTTCAATACATATACGGTGTAATTGTGTAACATGCAAAACAGATTTCCTGTGCAGACTTTGATTATATTTTACCTCCATGCCAAGAATAAAATTCTAAACAAATATGTTTGGAGGCCTTGATTGCATTGGATTTGTTGCATTTCCAGAACTTCTGTAATGCATTTAGCAGATCATGAAGCAGTACTGCATGGGTAGTAAACTATCCATCGTTCAATATGATCTGTATGAACATCAAACTGAAGCTCTGAGATTCCATCATCATTTGTTTGGTTTTCTCAACAAGGACGTTGGTCGGTGTTTTTGCTAGCTCCACCAAAATTCAAGCTAGGAAAAAGACTGGAAAATTTTAAACACAATCATCAGCTTGACTGATCCATCAATAATTGCCATCAAGTGAGCAAGATTTTGAGTGTCCTCTTGAGGAGTCAGTCAAACTAAAGGGGAGCGTTGTGCTTAATCATGCGTGCCCAATTAAGCCAATCGCGTAGTGTTAAGCACCCGGCCACGTCGAAGGATCCTAGAAGTTGTGACCATAATGAAAGCATATGGTGATAGTGACTTTGGTTCTATCCTTTAATACCTAAAACGGTCCTCATTGTAGCTCAAAATTACTCTTATTATTAGGGGATTTTTTAATTAAAAGAAGAAGAAGAAGAAGTCCTGCCTCGATCTCATTGAACACACGCTCTTTCATCGCATGTAATGGCAGTTTTGATAATTATCTCAATATATATTTTTTAAACTTTTTTCTTATTTTACAACTATGATTTTTTTCATGTTTTCCCACTTCTTTATTAGATGCTGAGAAGAATGTTAAAAAAAAAAAGCTTTTGGTAAAGAGAAAATATATTTATAATCGTGAATTACGTAATCGTCGCATAATCGTTTTAAAAAAAATGAATAAAATATGAGATCCACATGAAAAAAATTAATTTTTTAATAGTAAACCTTACTTTTTTTAATAGTGAACCTGCCTCGATCTCGTTTGTTTTCAGAGATGAGATGAGATGAGTTGAGATTAAAATTAAAAAGTTGAATAAAATATTGTTAGAATATATTTTTTAATATTATTATTATTTTAGAATTTGAAAAAGTTGAATTGTTTATTTTATTTTATGTTGAGATTTGAAAAAATTGTAATGATGAGGTGAGATGAGATAGATATTTTTAAAAAACAAAAAAGGAAACACTCGCAGATACGGAGACCAAAACCCCAAAAGGGTTCAAAAAATGTGAATCCAAGTTGCCGAAAGTTGAAACACAGTGGATTTTCTGCGGTATAAATGGGTGTGGAGCCTACTGAGCCTAACCCACCATGCCCCTCGTCAGATCCGTTCTCTGGGTCCCATCTCCTTTCAGACCAAGTTCTCAGTCTAGCAGACAGATAGAGAGAAAAACAGAGAAACTTTTTGGGGGGAGAGAGAGAGAGGAAAGAGAGATAGAGGAGTTTAGTTAGACATAGTTACACACAAAAGAGTTTGTTTTTCGAAGAACTGGTTTGATGGTTTCCTTTTCTTTCATGTAAAGCCAATTTTACTTTCATCTTCAACCGAATCTTTACTTTGTCGGCTTTTTTCTGAAAATGGGTCTCCCTCAAATCTATCTGCAAATGGTAAAACTTGACTTTTTTTTTTCTTTTGCACATTGAGAGCAATGGCTTTCTCATTGTCAAAAATGGATAAACCATTTTGGTTTAAAGCATTACTGTTATATACTTCTTACTGTGTATTTTGGTGATTATTTGTTCTGATAGATAGTCTCTCTATGCAGGTTGGTTAGTTCGATCTACTGGCTGTAGAGAAAGCTCAGAGATTTGGTTTGCTTAAACAATGAAGTGTTTCGGGCTTCTCATTCATTTCAAGTAACTAGGTTGTACGAGACCATGCTTGTGATTTGAAGCCTAGTAAGTATTCAGATCTGAATTATCACGGAACTGCCATTATATCGTGCTCAATTGAGAAGTCGTTCTTCGTGTTAAGCCTCTCCGTACATCGGAGAGTTCCGTGAGATCTATAGTGCCCTACAATTACGAGTTCATGCTCTATGATGGGCTTATGGTTGTTTTGGTCAAATTCAGGAAATGAGTTACTTTTTTTCCCCCATGTATGGATATTTCTTCAAATTAAATAATTGTAATCACTTTTATTTTCTTTTTATAGGGATCACAGAAGCTCGAATCTGTCAACGTTATGGCTGTCATTTTCTCTTCATTTCTATCCATTTAAATTATTGAAGTTTTAATCCTCTGATTATTTGTTTAGGCACTTCTATTATATATATTTTGGAACTGTATTGCTTAAAGAATATCTTTATTTTCTTTCCTCATAGAGAGTCTTTCCCCCTTGAGTACCCTTTTGCGCATTTTAATGAAATTCTTTTTTAGTTCCAAAAAAACAAAGAAATTTTCTTCTTTGAGTTTAAAATCCTATGTAGTAGAGTCTGAGCATAATAGTGCATTTAGAGGCTGCCTACTTCCGCTCTTACTTGTTTGAATCATGAAGCGTTTAAATTTCCATTCTTTTCCAGGTTGAGTAATCTGCATTGTCTTTTCAGTGGTTATTATGCAATTTCTAGGATTAATGGAGTCACCATCTGTAGATATATAAGTAAATTTTTTAGGATGCCAATTGTTGCTCATACTTGTTACATGTACTGTTTTATTACACATTTTGTACCGTTGTTTACCATTATTCCTACAATTGGACATGGTGTTTGTCAGTTTCTAAATTGTTTAAAACAACTATGGAAAGACTCCAATTTTATTGGCATTTGCGGTACTTTATACCGTTTTTGGAAGATATGTGACTGACTACTGCCATATTCTTTGTTTCATAGTGGCTTCTCATAACTAGGGCGCACAAAGGACTTGATACATTGGGATAGCAGGAAATTTTATAAATATGGAAAACGGGGAAGATAGCACCAGGTTTCAGTCCTTAACGGCCACAACTTTAAGGAATATGTCATCATCATCTTCTGCCTTCTTTTCAGCAAATCAGTCGCCCTTCTTCTCGCCAAGATCGCCAACGTGTCATTTATCAGAATCAACACGGTCTGACAATCCATGTGACAGCATTAATTTAAGTGTTGATCCTCCTAGCTGCAGCTCAGGATATCCAGAACCCGAGTCTCTAAAAAATGTCAGAATTACCTTTTCAAACATTTCGGCAACCCAAGCTGCCCGTACTTTGGTTGATTTCCAGAAGTTTGATGGCATATCTTCCTCAGCTGGCATTTCCAACAGCACCCCATCTAGTTATGGCCATGACCATGAAAATGGTTATTCTCGGCATAGAGAGAAGCAGAGAAAGCATGCAAGTAGCTACCCTAGCTCATTTACTCCCGGTTCAGTCTCCCTTTCCTCCAATAGAATGAGGAGCTGCGACGTATTCATTGGTTTGCATGGACGCAAACCTTATTTACTGAGGTTTGCTAATTGGCTCCGTGCAGAGATGGAGGTTCAAGGGATGAGCTGCTTTGTATCTGATAGAGCTCGATGTAGGAACTCTCGCAAACATGGAATTGTTGAGAGGGCTATGGATGTCTCTTCTTTTGGAGTTATAATTCTGACAAGGAAGTCTTTCAGGAACCCATTTACTATTGAGGAACTGCGGTTTTTTTCAGGAAAGAAGAATTTGGTCCCAATATTCTTTGACTTGAGTCCTGGTGATTGCCTTGTCCGAGATATAATTGAGAAGAGGGGAGAGCTATGGGGAAAATATGGAGGAGAGCTATGGGTGTTGTATGGAGGGCTGGAGAAGGAGTGGAAAGAAGCTGTCTATGGCCTCTCTCGGGTTGATGAGTGGAAATTAGATGCTCAGGATGGCAACTGGAGAGAATGCATACTGAGGACAATCACACTACTGGCAACGAGGTTAGGAAGGAGAAGTGTTGTAGAGCGATTGAATAAGTGGAGAGAAAAGGTAGAAAAAGAGGAGTTCCCTTTCCCTCGAAATGAGAATTTCATTGGTCGGAAGAAAGAACTTTCTGAGCTAGAATTCATTCTTTTTGGTGATGTTACAGGAGATTCAGAAAGAGACTATTTTGAACTTAAAGCTAGACCCAGGCGAAAGAATTTGACAATTGGGTGGCCTAAGAGCAGTTTATTGGAGGAAAGGCGCAGGGAAAGGCAATTTGAGAGCGGCAGCAGAAAGGGAAAAGAACCAGTTGTGTGGAAGGAGTCAGAAAAAGAGATTGAGATGCAAGGTACTGGTCTTCCTCAAAGGCAACACCAACCGAGGTCAAAAGGTGGTGGAAGGTATGCAAGGAGAAAAAGATCGATGAGGATTTTGTATGGGAAAGGGATCGCTTGCGTGTCAGGAGAATCAGGAATTGGGAAGACAGACCTTCTTCTGGAATTTGCTTACAGATACCAACAAAGGTACAAGATGATTTTATGGGTAGGTGGGGAAAGCAGGTATATTAGACAGAATTATCTGAACCTCTGGTCATTTTTGGAAGTTGATGTGGGGGTTGAATATTGCTCAGAGAAAAGCAGGATAAAAGGCTTTGAAGAGCAGGAAGAGGCTGCCATTTTTAGAGTTCGCAAAGAGCTTATGAGAAACATACCATTTTTAGTGGTGATTGATAACTTAGAGAGCGAAAAGGATTGGTGGGATCATAAACTGGTAATGGATCTTCTTCCTCGTTTTGGTGGAGAGACCCACATAATAATCTCCACACGCCTTCCCCGTGTGATGAACTTGGAACCGTTGAAACTCTCATACTTATCTGGCATCGAGGCAATGACTTTAATGCAAGGAAGTGGCAAAGACTACCCAATTGAGGAAATAGATGCACTTAGGGTTATTGAGGAGAAAGTTGGCAGGTTAACTTTGGGGCTTGCAATTACTGGTGCGATACTGTCTGAGATTCCTATAACTCCAAGTAGGCTATTGGATACCATTAAAAGAATGCCCTTGAAGGACTTGTCATGGAGCAGTAGGGAAGTACACTCGTTGAGGCAAAACACCTTCCTTCTGCAACTCTTTGAGGTATGTTTCTCGATATTTGATCACGCTGATGGGCCAATGAGCTTGGCAACCAGAATGATCCAGGCAAGTGGTTGGTTTGCTCCAGCTGCAATTCCAGTTTCCCTGTTAGCCCATGCTGCTCACAAGATACCCAAAAAGCATCAGGGGAACGGATTCTGGAGGAATTTACTGCATTCCTTAACTTGTGGTTTGACTTCATCATACACCAAAAGATCAGAAGCAGAAGCTTCTTCCATGTTGTTGAGGTTCAATATTGCAAGAAGTAGTACCAAGCAAGATTATATCCATTTCAATGAGCTCATCAAGCTTTATGCTCACAAAAGAGGAGTGAATGGAGCTGCGCAAGCCATGGTTCAAGCTGTAATCAGTCATGGGTCAATAGCACAGCACTCTGAACATATGTGGGCGGCTTGTTTCTTGTTATTTGGATTTGGTCGCGATCCTGTAGTTGTTGAGCCCAAGGTGTCCGAGTTGCTACATCTTGTCAAAGAAGTGGTTTTGCCTCTCGCCATCCGGACATTCATCACATTCTCTCAATGCAGTGCTGCTCTTGAACTTCTGCGGTTATGTACTAATGCTTTGGAAGCTGCAGACCAAGAACTTGTCACCCCAGTTGAGAAATGGTTGGATAAATCACTTTGTTGGAGGTCCATCCAGACTAATGCTCAGTTGAATCCTTGCCTTTGGCAGGAACTGGCTCTATGCAGAGCCACTGTGCTAGAGACTAGGGCCAAGCTAATGCTAAGAGGGGGACAGTTCGATATAGGAGATGATCTAATTAGGAAGGCTGTTTTTATTAGAACTTCAATTTGTGGTGAAGATCATCCAGATACAATATCTGCTCGTGAAACTCTGAGCAAACTGACCAGGCTTCTTGCAAATGTTCAAATTCATACTTCATCCTAGATTCTATATTTCTTGTAAGCATAGTTTACTCTAGAATTATACAAAGGTTGCAAATAAAACTATTGTATACTTTTCGGAGGAATTTTTTATACCATTTAACTCTCAATTAGGTTCCCTTCCATTTCTCAAAATTTCCCCCTTTTTGTTAAGTTAATGCAAATCACATTACTGACCTCATCTTGACCTTGGTTTTTTCAGTCACTTAACATACATTTATCCTATATTAACACTTTGGTTACAACTGCATTGGCAATAATTGTGGTTGAATGGGTTTTTAATTTTTTGACTCTGGCTTTAATGGTTGACAGATATCAATGTAGTAGTTTTGTGTTTGACAATATGAGGCCCTAAGACCAGATTATTTTGTTCCTTTTGGATACAGTTTGTATATGTTCGGCATGGTGCATATCATATTGGGTAGAAACTTAACTAAGCTGGAATCTTTGCTGTTTCCTTATTAGAATTGCTCAAATGAGAATGAATAATAAAATTTCGTGTCTTTCATGCAAGAACATCCTGAAAGTGTACTATATACCAATTTGATTTCCACACCCATTCCAGAAATTATTAATTTGCTGATGGCAGGAGTGAAATTAGAAATATTGACAAGATTTACTAGTCAGGTTCAGTTCTTGAGACCTGTCTACTCGAGTTTTGATTTTTTTTTTCCATTATATTCCATTTTCTTCATTTGTCTTTTGAATATTTACTCTACATTGCGATCATTGCATAATGCTAGTAACTTATCTATGCATGCTGATATGTTTGGAGACTGTTCTATGCTTGCAAAGCTGAGCTTACTTCTGAAACTTTCAGATCTACTTTTAGTAATATGAATCCATGAACAAATAAACTTAGGGTAGTCATTTACACTATTCGATTGCCTTATCAGAATAGGAAGTGAAACTTGAACGTAATCTAGCAAGGTACCAGTTTATTTGGTCAATAAGTAAAGATGGCTCTAGTTTGTTATAAGTTAGATTGTGTTCAAAATATGCCAGTTAATCCAACTACTTTTCCAGTTGCCGACACTACTTACCTGAGTTGGCAGTACTCTAACTTGAGAGGTATAAGTTTTTTACAGAGGCTAGGAGCATGACTTTGCATCAAACATCACCTGGAAAAATTGGAAAGTATATTATTATGCTGTTGTAGTTACATTTAGTGACATTTTGTGGTAAGAGAGGGGGAAGCAACCTCTATTAGTAGTTTCTCTCACTTTTAGGTTAAATGATAGGAAAAATAAATAACTAAATAATGCTATGCACCCTTTCCCAAGAGCTGCTTTGGGTTGCCCGTGCACGCGTCGTCACTGCTATAATTACCCTGAAGTTCTGAACTCTTTCCAGGTATTCTTATATGGCTTCATCTATTTCTCTTTTTCAGATTGTTGACATCTTTTTTCATTAACTGGGACCTGACTCTGTTTTCTAGTTAAGTTGGGTATCCCTTCAAGTGACAAGAAATGAGTCAGTGTTGAAATCAGTTTTCATAAACTTTGGTAGTTAAATTATACTTTAACCCTTCGGGGCATTGTTAAACAATCCGTGGGCTGTGGTTGTTGACACTTGGACTTGCCCAAAGTGGGGTTTACTTGAGTTGTCCATGTAATGGGATATTAGCTTACTCATTAAAAGAAGAAATGATAGTAATTGTAGGAGCCCTATGCAAAATTCAATATATCCACAGAAAACTTATGTAACTGTTATGAATGTTCAATGCATCGCATGTGGATTTGATTGGTGATAAATAATGAGAAATTATTACAGAAGTTGGTCTGAAGTTAAAAAAAAAAATGCCTCTGATCTAAATTCTGCCAACTAAAAATCTCAATGTTCCCTTTCAACTAAATGTCATGTCCTTTTGTTAGGCTACTGAAGAAGAGACTGGTGGATTTGCTTCTATACTCTTAGTTTAAAATGTCAAGTTAATGTCAGCTGCATTCCCTTATGCGACCATTGATCACATGCTGGAATCACTATTCATATCATGAAATACAAGCATTGCCTGTGGCATAGTTTCATAATGCCTTTATTCAATATGTGTAATATACTTGAGACATTTATAGGTACAATTTGTTTGCTTCACTATAAAATAGGTATGTGAATATTGGTTTGCATTTTTTAAATTTCAAATATTTTTGACTGATGAATTATGCTAAAAGCAGGACTGGTGTCTGTTTCATTTATGTTTCAAATATTTTTGAGCGATGATATATGATAAAAAGCAGGAAGGATTGGTGTCTCATGTCTGTTTCATTTCGGGAACATCTATGAATTACTTTGGATGCTGGGAATCTTTGTCGGTAGGGGTCAAGCCATACCACTCCAGCAAAAGCAACATCAAGTGCAAGAAAGCTGATCTAAATATGACTCGAGGCTCTTCTTAGTTTGCAATGTTGTTTGAAAAATCTGATGGGAGTTTTTTCCATTTTTTGAGCTTCTCAGATGGACTGCAGTATAACCACGCAATCTTGGTTACACGATGAGTGTCTGTATAATATTTTTTCCGGGTTTTCTTTCTCAGATATGCAAGTTTCATTTTTCTCACTGGTAGGGCTTGCTTTTGGCAAGCTCTGTGCATGGTAGGAATACGTTTCAGACTTCTTTTCCCCTCCAGCTGGGCAGTAGCATAATTCTTCTGAGGTTCATACACTTGAGCAGACACGTCTAGAGGCCATTTGGGAAGATTGGATCGGCTCTTCTTGTTCATTTCTCTACACAAGCTGGAAATGCACTGAAGTCTTTTTTCAAATTCCAACATAAAAATATAATAAACAATTTAATTTTTTTAAATTTTTAAATAATAATAATATTAAAAAATAATATTTTAATAATATTTTATCATCTCAATTCAACTCAACTCATTTCAATATTCAAACACAACCTTAAAGCCTAAATCATGCTTGCATGCATTTAGCCTACTTCTCTCATTTTCCTCGTGAATGCAAAAGGTCAACAATAATTATTATCTTTGCAGCCCAAAAGCAAGGCACAGCTGTTGTCACTAATTAAGCACTCACGCAATATATACCTCTCAACAGAAGCCTTACCATTATTGCAGGAGTAATGCCTTACCATTATTGCAGGAGTAACATCAGTCATTATTTTCACTTTTTACATCTATAATTTTTTTATAAAATGTGAAATTATTTTTTATAAGATGTGAAGTAAGCGGTTGATAAATAGTAACTGATTAATTTTGATGAGTCATTCAAGCCTGACCACATATATACCTCTCATTAATTACACAGTAAAAAGATGAATATGATAATAATGATCAGTAAAAAAGCATATATAATTGAGTAATTGTAACCTGGCAATACTGTATATGCTAGAGCTAGGTTTTAAATGAATTACTCAAATGAAAATACTGCCAAAAATGATATTAATAATTAGGAAAATTCTTATACACTATATTATTATTTTATTAAATATGATGTGGCACATTTATCACCATTAGATGATTATTTATTACATATTTATTTATTTAGTAAGATGAAAATAAGATAAAAGTATGGTGTATAGCATTTTTCTAATAATTATATATGGTGAGGACCAGTACTACCATTAATTGGATCTTTTGTGCAGAGGGTGGTCCAACTCCATGCCAGGGTTGTGTTTTCTCCTTTGATGTACCTAAAAGCAGTAAGTGCTTTGCAGGTAGGGTTTCTATTAACAACAGTGTACGAGGAGAGGCTTGAGATGATACCCTGCAATTCCCAGGAGTTGCAGAGATATGAAATGATGGAAAACCTGACCCTTATATGCTGAGATCATTGTAATTTTTATTTTTCTCACGTACGTGCATGGATTGCATGCATTTTACTTTTCGGGTGGCACTTATAAATTATCACAAAATTTGGCAGCTTATTTATTACGGTTTGCATATTGGAGTATATATTGCCAAAGGCCAGCTGAGGTAGCCGCGGCTACATGCATTGAAGTTTTCGTCTGAGAATCAAAGGGTGTTAATTAATTCTGTTTTATTGCCATTTACGTTCTCTGCAACTGCATCAGTTCGCCGGGGGTTGTTATTTTTTGTCAGGTTTTTATGTTGCATGCATTGATGTCTTTGATCTTATCCCTCCTCGTTTTGCTCAACTACATAATCTATTGGAATTCCATGGAAGTGCATGAAGTATAATCTTAATTTGGACAAAATTATATATGATCTTTGCAAGTTTAGTAAAAACAATATTAATGTTTTTAATCCTATTTAATTAGCTGTAATTAATATATTTTTTTTTTTTTTGTGAAATGTTTTAGCCACAAATGAATTTTATAAAAAATATAAACTCACATATTGACATATTTTGATGCGGTATGTTAGATTATATATAATTATTTTTATTATAAAATAAAAATCTAACAAGTAGCATGAAATCATGTGTGAGAAAATGAAAATGATTGGCCCAAAACGGTTTGAAGAATTTACAGGTGCCAAGAGAATGCATGACTGCCCCCACGCAGGATCGAACTACGGACCTTCAGTTTACAAGACTGACGCTCTACCACTGAGCTATAGGGGCTTCTCTTTGTGCAGGGCTTCCTGGAGTTTTTATTTGAAATTTCTTAACACTGCAGATTTCAAAAACAAAGTACCTCATTCTCTGTTTTAATTAAAGATTGTAAGATTTTAGCAAATCCCCTCAACTCTTTGAACCCACCATAACTGTTTTTTTTTTTTTTTTACAAAAACAAAAAAAGGGCTTGTAATGTGATGCCCTTGCTGCACTTTTGATGCATGTAAATTGGAAATATATGGTCACTGACAACCTTACATTATCTGGGAAGCAAAAAGAAAAAAGAAAAACCATGCTTACAAGTTCATGAACTCTTACATGAGCTAGAAACCTTAATGTTCCAATAAGCTATCTCAGGCATTCATGCAACTATTTTGGACCAGATAAGTCACATGTATTATGATAATAGATATGCATGAACATGGAAAGAAGAAAACTGCCTGTTTTAGTCCCAGCAGTTGATGAATTTTGAAACATTGAATCACAGTTGAATAATTTACACAAGTACAATGGAAAATGGAGATTATATACAGAGGGGCCGGGATTTTCCCCAGGCCTTCAGTTTTTTGTTGGTTTCATTTTCCATGAGTTGAATATTGTGTGCGGCCAGAAGATTACAGGGGCAAGCATTCATGCCCCCCTAAAGATCGGCTTCGCCAGCAATTGCCTCGTCACTGGAGGCATAATCATCTTCGCTCAGCTCCTCATCGCTAGATTTATCCTCCTGGGCAGCTCCTACATCTTCCGGCTTGGCATACTTTTCACAGTACTCTGTAAACAAATGAATTATTAGCAAAAGTTCTGCGTCTTTAGCAAATAATAACCATTATCAATTGCCAAAAACATATAACTAAAACATTCTTAGACCAACAATTATAAAGTTTGTTGTCATATGTAACCTCGGCTTCACATTTTTCAACCAGAATACATAAATATATTCTTACTCTTAGACCAATACATTCAGAATTTTAAACTTTAATCTAACATCAAAGCCAAACACCAAATATTTTAGCCAATTGCCAAATACAAATTGTACCGTAATAGCAACAGCCAATGGCTAGTTTTACCAGCAGTCCTGCATCCATGCAATTCCTCTGGGGCTCATATCCTCTTCCAATTGATTGGATAGTATAGTTCCATCAAGTGGCAAAAGTGTTACTCTCACCTCAGTCAAAATCATTCGATGTCTAGAGAGATTAAAGTGGACATTGGATAGTCATCTTCCCACAGGCTAACAATCATAAACCTGTATCTCCTCTCATGCAACATGAAGGAATAGCATCCATTTATTTGGATTTATCATACTTAGGACTAAAGTTTCATTGCAAACATCATATTGAAAGCTTGCAGGATATAAGTCTTTGATACTTAGACATTCAACACTCACAACAGTTAGTAAAGATTGGGAGACTTGGCCCTAGGTTTGGGTTGAGACGGGCCAGCCCGAGCAGGCCCATGGGCCCTACATTTCCTGGAACTGTCCCAATTCAAGTCTAGCCACTAGTGTCTACACTTAACAAAACATAACTAGTCTTGAAACAAAAATAATAGCTCTCCTCCAAAGAAAGATCTTTTGCTTTACTCAGAATTCATTGAATTTTTGAAAAGTTTCTGAATAGGTATTCATTCCACTAATGTCTACCCCCATTTGCAAATGATGAAAGATGGTCAAGAATTGAAAGAAACAGTCTTGGTCAAGAAACAAAAGCTATAAAGACTGTTTCATTTAACATCCGGAACCTTTAAAAGTTGGATTTGAAAAATGCTCCACTTGAAATGTGCCCACCCAAAGCAAAGCCAATCCCCATGGGAGGAAGAGAAGGTCTTGAAGTCAGTATGTAAACGTGCATAAATAACTGTTCTTGAGTGAATTATTATAGTATCTATAATCCAAAGCAGATCATATTGGCTACCATAACATATATCGTCAAAAATTATGGAAGAGACAAAACAAAATTAAAGAAGCCAGCTTTTATGGTTAAATAGTTCGTGGTGAAGTTCATATACCAAATTAGAGTCGCAGATGACACTAATAACTGTATATGCAGAATCAATGGATGTTGCCGGGGGAAGTTAATGGCAATTGAGCCTGCATTCATCAGCTGGATTACTAATGAAGTGCAAGGTTTTTGAAATTACAAAGCTTCTAATACAGAGTAGCTAACACCAATGTCCTCACAAATGGATATATAAGCATGAAAAAAGTAGGGGAAGTTGTTGTTTTTATTGGCATACAATCACATGTCCTAATCCCCCAGATTCATGACCTTCAAATAACTTCTTATACACGATTATGAAGAGAGGAAATGCAAAAGATTATGACCAACTGCAACTGTATGCATTCCGGCTACCAAAGCTTAAGAAGGATTACTACCTCTCACTCTTTGTTCATAAGCAGTGCGATCGCGCATCATTAAAGCAGCAGCTTCTCCATTCAATGGATCTGATGGATTGGGATACAAAAGAAGTTGTGGAATAAACACTTCAAAGATATTAACCAGATCTGGAAACATATTTAGAAAGGAAAAGACAACTGTCAGCTGCTGCAGGTATAATATATGGTTGAAAAGAATATAATACAAGGTTTGCACAGAAAGGCGGACAATGCAATTGCTTACCAAACATGGGGCTCCAGGTCTGGTTTATAACATCTAAACAAACTGAGCCAGACCTGAAACTCAGAAGTACAATGAATATATATATATGAGTTTGCATATTTCGCCAAAAGTGCATAATATTAGTTGTCTTTCATGTCCGTTAACTTACATCTCATCAACATTTGGGTGGTACATTTTGTTAATAAAGCCAACCGATGGAGACTTATAAGGATATGCATCCGGCAGATCCACCCTTATCCTCCACACACCACCCTGATAAGCACCTGTCATATTCCATAAAAAAGAAAATAATGGAAAACTCTCCTTCATTCAAATGTCATTCTCAAACGCAAAAATACCAATAAACTCTATCTTCCTTGAGGAAGATCATTGTACCACGAACATTTAGCTCATTTAATAAACATTGGCGAGAAATGAAGCTAGCTCAGGCGAATCTCATCCGAGTCTAAATTATGATGAAAATATTTTTATTTAAAAATACATCAAGGTCAAAATGACTGAATCAAAAGTTAAATTTAGTACCCAGAACCAGACAATATATAATATTTCAAAAATAAAAAAAACTAAAAAGATAAAGGGCTCAATCCGAAACAATGATGAAGTTCAGCAGTTCAGAAACAACCTTAATATGTGGTCAGCAGCTGCTGTATGTCTAATCCAAATCAAGGGTAAATTCAAAAAAAAAAAAAAAAAAATCCCGGCAGTATTTTTCATATGGTCAAGACGGTTAAAATACATAATCAACCATTTGAATAGAAAAAAAAAATAAAACATATAAAAACTAAGGAAAATTAAAAAGTTAAACTATATGCAAAGACCCATATCGATCACTTGGAACATTAAGAAGAAGAAAAATAGATATGGATATGAAATATTTACTGTCTTTAGGTCCATGGAAATCCACATAGAACTCTTGCATGCTATCATTGATCATCTCCACCTTGTAATCACTCATCATCCTGTTTCACCCCCAATAAAACCATTTTTTTCACCAAAAAAAAAAAACAGAGAGAGAAACAAAACAAATAAATTAAACTTGAAGATAAATCATGAATATAAGTTGGAAAACTCACAGTTTCATCAAATCCATCTCTCGACGCTTGCTTGGGGAAGACATTTTTTTGTTTTGGTTGTGGGGTTAGTTGAGAGGCTGAGAAAGTTGTATAGGTTGAAAGAGATATCGAGTGCTTTCCACAAACAAAGAGGTTCAGACATCAATGAGAGGAAGGAGCACTTAATAGGAGTACGCAACTTGTTGTCTAAACTTTTCCAAGTTGCTGTTGCACGCTCTTGTCAATTTTTCTTTTTCTTTTTCTTTTTAATAATTTTTTATTATTTACTATTCTACTCTCTACGTCTTATAAAAAATATTTTATATTTTATAAAAAAAAAAATATTATCAAGTATAAAGTGTGTAGAATGGATAATAATTTATGTATAATAAAATAATTTTTTTTTTCAAATGAGTCCTTTAACATTTTGGAAAATCTACCTTTTTATGCGCTTCAGACGAGTTATTGATCAGTCGAGCTAAAAGGGTGATTTGTTTTTTTGAAAAAATATTAGTAAAAAAAAACAATAAGTAATGAAAAATAATATAAATTTAAGAAATAACTAATTTGAGAATCAAAACTTGCCTTTTGAAAAAAATAATAAAAAATAGTCTAATATATCTTATATGTACTTATAATTTTACGTAAAATATTTATTTTATTATTATTATTTTAAATTAAGATTTAAAATTTTATAATTTTTGGCTATCAATAACTAACATGTCAGCTAGTATTATTATATAAATAAAATTTACAAATACAAATAACATTTTTTTTTTAAATGATTAGAGAAGTAGAACATGAATTATGAATTACTTATAAAGAAAATGAGGTGTTGGAATTTAATGGTAGATTTTTGGGATTTAATTCGGGTTTCATATTTATGGTCACAGCCACAGGTATAATCTTTCCAAGATGGGTGATTGGGCCGAAATCTTTTGAAAGTTTCATGTTGGAATATTTATGTAGATTTCTATGCTGTGGAATTTATTTATATTGTAAATCTTTTTTTAAAATCTAAAAAGATCTCTTTAAAGTTTCGCTTCTAAATTTAAAATTTTCAAATAAAAAAAATATAAAATAAACCCTACAACAGTTATTTAATATTTAATATTATCGTAAAATTAATATACAAAAAGTACTGATTATCATCATTTACTTCATTATTAAATTTCTTTTGAGTAAAATATTTACATTCAATTAAATTTATAAAATCATTTATTTTTGCACTGCGTATATATTGTTGAGATTGTTGAAGTATCTTCACTCGTTTAGAACATTATTCACCAAAACATTATCCATATGGAAGCACATGGAAGACGAATGAGAAAATGTATGAGCGTCAAATTGAACTCAACTTATTTTAAATTAATTATTTATGAGATTTGTTATTTTTTTAACTTTTTATAAAAAGTTAAATATATTTTAACATATTTTATATATTCAAGCACATATCAATAAATCTCACAAAATCAGATCACTCAGATCATTTGAGATCATCTCAGTACTTAAATATAACATTAAAATAAATATATAGAAACGAGGAAATAAATGAAGAAAATATAGAAAAATATGGAAGCATCGATTACTGGCTCGTAGTACCCTCGACAAAGGAAAATTAAATAATGTGAAGATTCCACAAAGGCCTTACGTCTAGTAATTGTATTCATCCCACATTATTTTATAATATATTGACTTGTATGCTTAACTTAGCAATTATTTTTGGATTTTTTTTTTTTGGAATTTTAGAATTTAAAGTGAGAAATAGATATATATATATATATATATATATATATTGAGGTGAATTTTGTAATTTTAATGTTGTTTGAGAAGTTCATGTGTCGTTTCATGTATTTTTTTTCATTTTAAATTATCATTTTCGACAAGTATTAAGAGAGTAAAAAAGAAGATTTAGGAAAATGCAAAAATAAAAAGAGGCTACATAATATATATATATATATATTTATATAAAAGCAAATATGGGAACATTAGCCATCGCCATCAGTACCCCATTCGACTTAATTAATTGACAAATAATTTAATGAAAGGTCTACATTGCTTGTACCATCAAGATTCAACATTGGCTTTACGTCTATTCTTCATCTCACGTTCTCCAAGCCACCCCTATAAATTATGATGATTCCCATTTGGGTCAACATGTTTCTCAAGCTTTGTTGAAGACATACAAATTAGGAATCAAGCTATAGGTTTTAGGGAGCACTTTGTTTTATAGCAAAGATTAAGCTTGTGTTTATACGATGATCTGCGTTGATATGTGAATAATAATATTTTATAGATCTCGTTTAGATGTATTTAAATATAAATAAGTTGATATATGTATTTGAATGTATGAAATAGTTGAGATAAATTTTAACTTTTTAAAGACTAATGGCAAACAGTTAAAAAAATAAATAATACAATTACTTGTAATAAATACATGATCATTGATTAGAGACGTTTGGATTCGAAAGAGATCTCAGCTCATCTCAACTCATCTCACTACTATTCATTACTATTCAGCAACTTTAACTCACAAATCTCACTACTATTCACAACTCATCTCATTACTATTCACAATTCATCTCCACTCATCTCAAGTTATCTCAACTCATTTTCAAATCCAAACGTCTCCGCAAGAAGCATGTGGATTTTAAAAACTAAGTATAATGATTTTTTTAAAGAAAGAAAAAAGTCAACGAGATAAGGCATTACAAATACAATTCAACAGTATAGTTTTTTTTCTTTTCTTTTGAGTACCCACTGAATGGGAATTTGATAGGTCAAATTAAGAGCTTAGAGGAACATTTAACAAGTTTTTGAGTGGAGAAATGCAATTTACCCTTACAAAATGATTTCCAGAATAATGCAGTGGAAATTTATTAGGAATCCTCGAAGTATGGTAATAATTGGTACTCCCTTCCTATCATAACATGTCATGTAATTAAAATTGTTCGTGTAAGTTTACAAATTAATTGGCATAGTATGATAAGATGCAAAGGAAAACACTACTATGCCCACTCTTTTTGACACCTCTATTTGACCGATGGTCTTTTTTTTTTTACCGCCCAGCGGTCAAGATGGGGCGGCATAGTAGCCACACCCAAGATGCGAATATCACGTGTTTGTACCCTCAGGATACCAAATGATTCCTCAGCAAGAGTAGGGTGGAAACAAGAACAAACACAAACTAACATGATTTAGATAATTCAAAAGATCGAGCACCACATGCACATCTTAGTTAAAACCTAAAAAATCAAACTACAACTTGAATTCGAGCCACTATCTCTCTCCCTGTCTAATGAGATAGTTATGCCCTAAAGGTATGGTAGTACCGAGTATTGGTTTTACAGTATTTACAAAGCAGCATCCAGCTCAAAAATACAACCTTGTGAAGTGATACTCTTCAGTAATCAAAGCTACTTGCTTCAGAAACTCAGCATTCGGCATCCACGACCATGGTCATAACTTTCTCATCAAAATTGCATCTTCACATTTGAATGTGATAATCTCGTCCCACCAAAATTTCAAGGAGAGAGAAGCTGTATCTGTGAATAAGAGGGAGAGAGAATTATTTTACAAAATTTGTACCAGGGCAAAGTCATATTGTTCAGCCTCTCTGATCTGAGTGATGGAATCCAGCTCCACATTTTTCCCTATTCGAAATCAGTGCATTGCTTATTGTCAGAACACGCTGGAAACTTGGAGCCTGGAACCTTTAGTGCTTCATGCCCAAAACCATCACTTAATGATCCAAACTCTGATTCATCATCATCACTGTCAACATTCTTTGGAGTCACATGATTCTGATATGTTCTACGCCGGACAAGAAATACATTGAAGTAATAGCTCACCAAGTTCTCCCTTGTCTTCCCTGGAAAGTACTTGAATGCATTATCAGAAAGATTTGACCTTACCATATTCTTAAATCTCTGCTCTTCGGCATTTGTCCACTGAAGTGAAACTTCCTCACCCATACGATCAAATCGCCAACAATAAAACATCGAGCCCAGCTCAAGCTTCAATTTCATCCTCTTCTCAGCTATATGAAATCTAACACATTCAACAGAACCTGGGAGTCGACAGCCACATAAATATGGTCTTCCTCTCCCAATGGGATCTGTTTTAATTGAGCCATTATGCTTTTCATGTTTCAAAGGCCATACACATGTCCCTAGCCACTTCGAGTCACTCTCTGAAACCACACCAGTCCATTCAGGGACCTCAGCTTGGAGGTGAGAATCCACACAAACTTGCTTTTGGGGGGGATCATCCCCAGGTGGGCTGACTATGGTATTTGTGGCCGATATATTGTCGGTAACAGGTTCTTGCTCCTTGAGGCCATTATCCAACTCTATCTTGCGAGGGCTTAATTTACTTTGGGTGGGCGAACATGAATTGCAACAAGAACATGCACGGCATTTTACCGAAGCAGGAAGCCTTTCACTGCATCTTAACCTCTCTGTAGACTGATGACTAGGAGAATTACCATCCTCGTACATAGAGGGGTGCATCTTTAGCTTCTTCTGCAGTTCCAGACCATTATCATTGTAGAAGTTGGTGAAGCAATATAATTTTGTACCAAACAAGTAGAGTTCCTATTTAAAAAGTCTTCATCATGAACCCTTTTCGTGATAGCTAAAAGTTGCGTTGAGAATCCATTTACTTCAACTTTCAGTCTTTATATATCATATTACTGGTATTAAAGTTGAACTAATTGTGAAAATTGTTCTTGTGGTTAAGCATGCTAAAGTTGTAACAATGGTTGATAGGCAAGGTGCCTCCACCAGCAAATGCAAGGGCGCTGCACCAGTTTCCTCTGTGTGTCTCTCTTATTTCTATTAGAAGATGGAGAAAATGATTTATACGCAATACTTGCCTGTGAGGTTGCATTATAAGATTGATTAAAGAATTCACACAATCAATTTTGCAATTTTTATCCTTACCACAAGATGGAGAAAATGATTGAACGACTCAGAGATTTATGAGCTGATCGAAAATAACAGCATAAAACTCCATGACTAGAAATGAATATCCTATAGGTCAATAAAAAATAGGCCTCTAATCCAATTAAACCTTGCTGAGAAATGTTTGTCAACAATAGGTAAAGTATTGAGAAAATGATACGTTATACAAGGAAAGTGCATGGAACCCAAAAACTCCCTGGAGAAATTGCACCCCTAAAACAGTCCAGATAAACTAATTTAGATATTGATCAAAAAGACCTTTACAAAGTGATTATAAAAACACCCATTTTGAAATAAGAGTGAAATAGAAAAGTTATTGACTTTCTGAAGTCTCATGTGATTCTCATCATGGATATCTTATCACCACACTTGTACACCATATAAAATTGAATGCCATGCAATCAATAATAAATGAAGAAGAGGTCAAATTCGAAAGAGGTATATGGAATCAAGGCAATTAAAGCATATATGGACATTCCAAAAGCAATCTAAAACATGCATGCAAAATATCAAAAGATGCGGCTACATTGTACAATTTGGGAAAAGGAACTAGGAAAGCACCCCCAAATATGAGTTGAGTCTCTTAGCATTCCAAAAATTTTATTGATTTCTAATAGCATTTAAAATGTGTCTATTTGAATAGAACGTAGAAGATTCATGTACAGAAAGAGATCTGAGAAATTATAAAGGAGCCACATCATTTTCTCCATCAGTCTCTCGAATGAATATGCTGCTTCCCTCACTCACTTCTTAATTTCTCTTAATCAATGGAGGGGAATGATACTAGCTAGGCTTGACAAGGTAGTTTGTCCTACCCGTTCCCGACTTTAGGTGGGTGTTCTAGCGGGGAAGAACTGTAATGGGAGGAGTCTTAGTTGGCATTTGGTAGTTGTGTGTGATGATTTCTTCTAAACATATACTATCACTCCATCATGGGTTCATTGTGGAATTCATAATTATGAGGATATAAAAATGGCATTCGGTGGTTGTACCGTTTTGGAGATCAAGAGATGAACAAAAAGGGCTTTTTTTTTTGTAGGGTTTGATCTTTGTAGGCATCAAGTTAGTTATTTCTTGACTTTGATCTCTGTTTGCTGGTTTCTTGTTCAATTGGGTGGTCGCATTTGGTGGAATGGGAATCTGATGTTTTGACTGTTCCTGAGTTTCACCAAATTGGAAGCCAAATTTAGAGGCAATTTTCAACCAATAATATGATACGGGTGTCAGACTTGAATGCTGAACTTCCTGGAAATACTATAGTTCATCTTCTTGTTCAGATGATTTATCCTAAGACTGATGGGGGCAAGAAAAAATTCAAGAAACAAAGGAGGGCGTGGCTGTTGAGGATGAAGAGTCAAATAATGAAGCTGGGTTACTTCATTACCCTATCATAGAAGGGTTTTCAAATCTTGATGTGGCTCCCTTTTGGCTATTTGGTTCCCTTTTTGCAGACATGGCATCTTCCAAATCAAAACAGGAGGATAACTGGAGGCCCCCAAACAAGAAGGTACCTTCTGCTAATTAATGCAAATCACAATGTTTACCATCATTTGTTGCCAAGGCTAATACTTCATAATGACTTGATTCTAGGGAGGATTTTCTTTTAGACAAACATCTTGTATAATTATCCTCATAAATTTACTTATCAAAAAAGAAGTTATTCTTCTACTGAATAGAGATTTTTGTCTTGCAAATATATATTGGCTAGTGCATAACGAGGATAATATTTACAAAGCCAATCATAAAATTACATTAAGTGTTGGGATTTAACGTCATTATCAGGTCTCAGCAAGAAATTAAGGCATCATATCATGAATAATGATTCTACTCGAGGCATTAATTATGTGAGACAAAAGCAAAACTTAAGAAGAATCGCCAGAGATACGTGAACTTACCTCCACAAGAGATCCTTCAGTTTTTGGATTGGGATGCCTTCTTAGAAACAGAGCTTCCCTTGCCCTCATTGCCTGGACCAATAACTCCTTGCTTTCATGTTCTTTCCACTTTGATGGCTCTGGCATTACTCCAACTGAAGGATCCTCAGGATGCTTTGCAGTCTGGATCACCCAATTCAGCATTCCTGCCAAAGATTCTCGCTTTCTCTTATGAAAATTAAGTTCTCTCCTAGCAATACTAGAACTGATGATCACACGATCAGTGGCCTCATCATTAAAAATGTTTTTGCTATCATGGTGAACATTTTCGCCATCATCACTATGCCATTTACTAACATCTTCCCACATCGTACAAGCGATGTTGGTATCTGAGATGTCAAATCCACTCCTCTCAATATCCATATCCATGTACTTCCCACTTTTGCAAGATTCCAGTCGAACAAGCTCAACATCTCTGTTCTTGTTTCTCCACGGACCATCCGATAATAAACCTCTAAACTCCTTCTCTAGCTCCAAAGATAACGAACTAAAATCCCCATCGCATCCATACTGTCCATTCCCCAACTTCCTATCTCTACACCTCTTCTCGAACCATTTCTCCAGCTCGTTCAAGTACTTACAATATATCAATTTCACCGAAGATGTCACACTAAGATCCAAACCTGATTCCTCCGCAACGAAAGCCCACATCCCTTTCTTCGACACCATGTCAAACCCTCCTCTCTCCCTCACCACCCAGAACAGCTTAAACAAATCCGGGGACCGCCCATCACCGAGCATTGCCGGAACAGGCCTAATAACACCATTACTATTAATCTCTTTAAGAAAAACTGAAAGAACCTGGTCGAACAGGCATCGTAGTTTAACCATATAATCAGCACGACGATCATCGACGCCATCTCTTTCGGAATTATCAGTAGCAAGGCAACGGCCATTATTTTGGAAATCACTAACTACCTCAACACAATCTAACACAGACCCATTTGTTATAATTGAGCATCCCGCCATGAACTTGGACTTATTTCTTACTAATATTTCTTTCTTCTTCTTCTTCTGTTTTTTTTTTTTTTTTATATGTCAAACACAACCAACAACAACGAGGTTCTTATCTTAGCTTTTTACAGAAACCGATTATACAAGAAGAAATTTACCAAAAAAAAAAAAAAAAGGGGGAATTATGTTTGGGCTTGGGGGGGGGGGAGACCCTTTGCCCTGGTTTCTCAGAAGATTTACCTCATTTCTGGGTCGTGAACTGTCTTGCCTCTAATGCTTCGCAAAAGCCGCAAAATGGGATACACAGGGGATAAGAGGCGACAGGGAACAAAAGGGTGGGTTAGGCAAGCTAAAGCAATCTAGGAAATGATTAGTGGGTGCCAGACAAGAGGAATTAAGATGATCAGACGGAGAGAGAGAGAGAGAGAGAGAGAGAGAAGAAAAAATAGCCTCTGATGAAAAGTGTATAATTGAAATCAATATAAGAAGATGGAAATATTATCTACTTAACAAATACAAAAAATGATGCAATTTCCCATCCCCTGGGTACGAAAAGTCGAGATTGAAACCAAGCGTGACAAAATTTAGCCATAAAAAAACAGTCGAGAAGAATTAAGAGCAAGTACGGAGATCTAAATAGACATAGGCGGTCGTGTACCTGCCCTGCTTCCCAGTGGGGTCGGGAGAGGCAAATTCCTTTTCTTGGGGCAAGTTCAAGTTGGAGCAGAATTCTTACACCTTCAAAAACCCCCCCATGTTTTCATATCGATCCCATCACAACATGTTTGAAAAGAATACCTTGTGTGGTTTTCGACTTTCGAGAGGAAGAGAATAAACGTGGGTTCAACTTTAAACTTAATAACTAAAGAAGGATCTGGTTTAGATTTTATAAAAATAATTTTATAAAAATAAATTTATAAAATATTAAAATATTAAATTACTTCAATTTATAATTTTTTTTTTATAAATTTCTTTTTACCAAATTTGATAAATCTTATTTGGAAGTTCATATTTAACACATAACCAGTGATGCATAGTATATAGAAACATGTGCCCCATCAACTTATAAATAGAATTTTAACTTCTTTATAATTTTTTTTTTAAAAAAAAACTATAACAAGTGGTGTATTGAGGTGCTAAACTTGCACGTAACGTAACTCGTATAAAAATTAAAAATAAAGATACTACCATAATTGGATGAATTTACAAGAAAAAATAAAAGAGAACTTTGGCGAAAATGCCTCCCCATGAAAGGTAAATAGTTATATATAATAGAATATGAAAGGTAACTAGTCCAAGCAAATAATCATTTTTGACAAAATTGTTATTTTATGATTTTTAATAATATTTTGGATAAATATTTTACCCGAATCAGTCTGGAAAGGTATAACAAAAATATTAGAGAATAATGATTTAGGAACCGTTTGGAATTGCGTTTGTAGTCTTAAAAATTGCTTAAATAGCTTTAAAAGTTATTTAATGAAAAAATTAGATTGTTTGTGTTACATATTAAAATATTTTTTGTTTCAAATAAGTTAAAATGCACGTTTGAAGAAAAATATTATTTTGATATTTTTTCTTAAATGTGCTTTTGCAGATAATGCATAACGTAATTCGAATTTTAAAAAAATTATCAATAGACAAAAATATTCATACAACTTTAAAATAATTACAATTTTTAAACTTTTAAATATATGGTCATAATCTTTAAAAAATCAAATAATCATCTTTTCTACGTCAAAAATATTTTTTTTAATTTGATAAATATAATACGTTTAAAAGTGTTTTAAACACATAGTTATCGAACAATAAATAATTTTTAATAGTATAATTTATTAATTAAGCTATAAATTCTAAATTCTAAAATTATAAATTATATTTCCCACCACAATCCTAAACCTATACTAAACTCTTTCCCTTCACAAAAATTCAAAAATTTTACGTTCTAATAACTCGCAAAACACGTTAACAAATTAAAGAAAAGACTGATCGGGTTGACCTTGAAATAACTACTTGTTTGGATTCGCAAGTCATCCCAGCTCATCTCAACTCATTTCACTACTATTCATTATTATTCAGCAACTTTAACTTACAAATCTCACTACTATTTACAACTCATCTCATTATTATTCACAATTCATCTCAGCTCATCTCAAATAAAAGTTTTATTTTTATTTTATGAATACTGAAATAACTAAAAGTTGGTTTATGTCGTCCTAATTTAATTTGTTTTTTTAGGTTGTTCACAAATATATCAGTGGTCATCTTTTTAAGTGGAATTTCTTGCATAATTTGCTGTTTTTCAAAAGTAACCCAAATTCCTAATATAATCGTGTTAACAATCACCATATCCTTAATGTTCTAATAACGGACATTTAATTATAAAATTAATGTTCTATAATAAATATTTATTTTTAATAGGCAAAAAAATGATATTTACAATCCTACCGTTACCTTACTTGCGAATTGGCTCATTTTTCATAGGCTAAGGTTAATTGTATGCATTGACGTGGAGGAAAAAAATCTATAGCTTTTATTTCTTCATTTGTTTTTCCTCACAAACATTCAATCTGTCTCGCTTCACTCAAACATGCAAACTCATTTACTCCTGCTTCGAATAATGAGTTGATAACTTGATAGGAGATATAATTGAGATAGTTTAGAAATAGTAATGAAATTATTTGTAAATGATTTGAATTAAAATGTTTTATGACATTTTGGAAAAGAACAAAAAAAAATTAAATAAAAATATTATAAAGTTAAAATATTATTAGAATATAATTTTTGTTTTGGAATTTGATAAAATTAAATTATTTTTTGTGTTTTGTTTGAAAGTTTGAAAAATTATAATAACTAGGTAATGATTAATGAAAAAGTTAAAGATTTAAAATTGAAAAGTATTTATGTTTGTGATATTTGAATATTAAGATGGAATGAGATGAGATGAAAACATCTCTCTATCTAAATCAAGATTCGTTAAACAACCCAATTGAACACCAGCATTGGCTTAGCCAAATGCCAGTTCATCTTCAAAATTTGAAAGAGATGAAATCATCTGTATTGGAGTAGTCAAATACTAGTGACTTCAAATATGAGCTACAGTATTTTTAAGTGTTTCTTCATATTTGAATATGTATTGTTCATCTACAAAAATGATATTTTATTCTAAAATATCAGACCCCACTACTCATAACTACTTCGATATATAAAGATTTGCTTCTATATTATACTTGGTCTTGTCTATTAGGTTCACATATCAGTCTTCAAGAATAAGTTGATTTTGTAAATTAGGTTGAGGAAAAAAATTAGTTAAGAAATAATAATTTAAATAAAAATTAAATTATTAATTAACATATGATTAGTGTATTTGTAAAATATGAAAAAAATTACAAATATTATTATTTTGACTAATCCAATGTAAGATTATGACTTGAATGGTTTTAAATTTATAAAAAATATATACTTTTAACTAAATTTTAAAGATAACTTTAATGAAGTCAATGATAATGCTAATCTCTCAACCCCGTAACTATTTGCTCCGTGAGAAAAGAAAAAAAAATTATTTATTTGCAAGCCTATATTTGGACACATCAAGAGTCAAGACACACCAATGATGTGGAGAATGTAGAAAGATGCCACATCAACTATGACTATTTTATAACTAAAAGGGGCCCCATATTAAATGGTACGTTGACACACCGAGTTTGTAAGAAAAAGTATCCAAAGAAAGAAAATAAAGAAGGCCATTACCCGAACAAATGCGTTACGAAACTATACATATGTAGCACGTCACCCGAAAAAAGGGAAAGAAGAGCAGAAAATCAAATGCTCTGGACAAGACAATATTAACACTCATTCAAAAACAACTGGAGCATACTCTGATCCCAATTCTAAAACAAGGCCAAAATAGCACCAAGAAGGTGGGCAGGAATAATTGATTCCTTCTAAAACCGTAGTAAAGACATATTTAGCTTCTAGCAGTAGATAAGATGTATATACTTACAAAAGCCAGGATTCTTCCATCTAACTTTAATGTCAAATTAGAGTTTTATATACGTGAAACAAAGCATGTCTTTTCGTATTATATTTCCCTAATTCCATTGGGCTGATTAAGCCTAGTTTATTTCACAACTCCTCTCAACTCATCTAATCTAATCATTATAACTTTATTAAATTCTCACATAAAATAAAATAAACAATTCAACTTTTTCAAATTTCAAAATAAAAATAATATTAAAAAAATATATTCTAACAATATTTTATTTAACTTTTAACTTTAATTTCAATTTTTCTTATCTCATCTACGAAAGCAAACCGAGAGGCTACAATCTCCGAGAGACGATCAGCGTGACATGGCAACCCCTTCGACTACAATCCGACTCGAGCAAATAGATTGCTTCTAACATATTGGCTGGCCAAAAACTAAGGACGAATCCATTGCAAATGTATAATGGACCTCCGGGATTGAATCGTGCAAATTCTATATTTACTTTCTGTTTTTCTTTCCATTTCTTCCTAAGTTTAAAAGTAAATGTATATGCACAAAGACGCTATCCTTTTGAAATGGGCATGACTCCTCAATACCAAATTAACCAAATCACAGCTAAATCTGCAGCTGCCACTTAAAAGGAGAGAGAGAGAGAGCTGAAAACTCTAGCAGATTTGTAACCTCCTCTTAGACCATGTTTTGAACAGCAAAGAAGTTGGGACTTGACTTCTTGATTGCCTGATTGCTGCTAAACTATAGGAGGATTGAAAATCATCTCCTGCATAGTAAGAAAAACACATCCCACTGAGTCGAATATAACAATAAATATATCTTTCCCCCAATCATAAAACTTCATCATTCAGGCAGACCTTATCACACACAGGACATGCATCACTTCTTTCCATCCACTCAAGAATGCATGCAAGGTGAAAATGATGCTCACACTTTGTGGTAATTTTTGGATTCTCAGCATCATACTCTACAGGGAAGAAGACAAGAATATATGTACATAAATTTTCTTCTCCAAACACAACGGAATCAACTTCACATCGTCAATAGCAAAAACAAACATTAAAAAAATGTTGAAGGAAGTCTCAGTGCGGACATCACCTTCTAAGCAAATGGGACAATCCTCTTCCTCTGAAGCAAAAATAACAGGTTCCACTGGCTTTGAAAGTTCAACTTCTGACCCTTTTGCTGAATCAAGGTCAAAATCGATTTTCACTTTGCATTCTGATTCTTTTGGATCTTCCGACTTAGCTGAATTTTCTAGAGTGTTACCATCAACTGTTTGTTGAAAAGATTCAGAATTTGTTGTTTGCACTGATGCATCCATCTTGCTGTTGCAAATTTCTTGAGCCATAGGTGGAGTTTGAGGACGCCCTAAAATTACATCATATGGCATAGGTGCCGGAGGTGGTCTATAAGTGTCAGGGATCGATGTATCCAAATTTGTATCAACCAGGAGCCCTGCAGAGAGTGCAGAGGCACCTCCATGACCAGATGATAGAGGCAAATGCTCTTCTGATGCTCTTGGGTACTGCAGAGAAAGATAAGTTAGCAAAACCAAAAATATAGACAATGAGGGTCATGATGCAGCTACAGCAGCAATTGATGATTACACAAACATTTCTGAACAATCACAGCCATGTCAAGTGAATAGAAGAGCTAATTCTCCCATGACAAACTATCTGTACTCAGGGACCAGCGATAAAGTTTGATGTAGACTGTAGGCATTACATTACGGTGTTAAGTTAGAAGACCTTATCACCAGTACCAAGACTAGCTCTTAAAAAATCAACTTTGCATTGTCATACACGGATTCAAGGTTGAGCTTTTATCCATGATAATTTCGTAATCTTCCACTGGGACCACTGGGTGAATTATCCTGCAACTAAGAATTTAAGGGGTTTTCAATCTTTAACTGGTAGTTTGAGGGAACTTTGTGCATTTTCACTTTTAATTAGTTATGTAAATTTAGTTCTAGTAGTGGATTTATTTTTCCTGAGATATATGGATAACTGAAATAAAAAGAAAAGAATAGAAGGAAAAACATAAAACCAATTTTAAAAGACAACATAATTAAAAAATGCTCTTGATAAGAAATATTCAAAAATTTCAATTTCAATTTCTTTAAAAAATATCCCTACTAAATTAAAAAAAGTTAAAGATATAAAATTAAAAAATAAAAATAAAATATGAAAAATATACTTTTTAAAAAATTAATTTAAAAGTTGGCACATTAAAAAAAATATGCTTGATAAAAAGTTCAAAAATTAAAAAACAAAAAAAAAGTAAGAAAAAAATAGTTTTTCAACTTGTTGTGTTTTTAAATATATTTTTTCTATTTTTTTGTTTTTTAAGTTTTCATTTTAATGTTTTTTGAAGTTTTACTCTTTTTCTCGATTGTTTTAAGTTTTTTATCAAGGGTATTTGGGTGAAAAAGTTTTAACAGAGGGTATATTTCAATTTTTGGTATGTTTGGGGGGTATTGCAAAAATTCTGAGTTGGGGTAAACATTGCATATTGCATGGTAGTTTGAGGTGAGTTTTCGTATTTTCTGCTTATTCAAAATATCAGGAAGGAGAAAAAAAGGCAGATATTCTCATACAGCAGAGTCACAATAAACAATTGCAAAGAATTACGTATGTGATACAAAGATAACATTTTGATCTAGACTTGAAGACAGGCCAAGAAAAAATTATACTGACATAATAATATGCTGATGCAGTGTTCAATTCAGTTCCTTTGAAGGAACAACAGCAACAACCTCCCATTTCCTTTAATTTATCTTGAAACCCTCCTAAAACATTCAGTATTCGCCATTTGCTGCAGCATATCCCCTTCTTTAGTACCAAATCTATTACACAAGAGAAAAGCAATTATGAATGTTAGATTTATACACGAAATAACCAATTTAATTATTATTGAAGACTTAGTAAACACTAAAAGACAAAAAAATTAACCAGCTTCATGGTATCTCCTACTCAATGTTTATCACAATCTAAGCTAGCCATTCAAAACATACAGGGTTACCCAATCGATCAAGGCAATTCATGGGTCCAAGACTACATCAACAGGCGTAGCATATGGCATAAGAATCAGAAACAGACATGAGGAACAATTAGGCTCGTAATTTTAAGCAAAAACCCACAATGCCATAATTGCCACAAAAATCACAGAATGATAATACCTTCCGAGTAACAAGTTACTCCACAACGCACACGCCAACCTCAAGGGGTAATCTAACTCCCAAGGTATCTTAGGTGTTTGACAAACTACCATCCTTAATGGACTTCATCCACTCCTCACCTACTTCAATTTTCTTAGAAAACTAAAAAGAGAGAAGAAAAAAAACACTGCATAATTTATATTATTAAGTACATAATGATCCAGTAATTGCCAAACCTATCTATTTTTTTTATGTTACCACCACTCATTCAGTCCAACCGCTAGAACACAATATAGCTTCCTCTCCAATAATATCAACAACGTTTGTTGCAACAGAATTATGGCTTTCTCAGGCTTCACAATCATACAAGTTTAAGAATAAGAATCCGAAAATTAGATGATCCAATCTTCAACAACTCCGAAACCATCAGTAACGCTGAAAAGAAATCATAATTACTATTTGATCACCAGCATATCTCAAATTACATTCACCTCTATATGAACCATTGCGTAGTAACGGAACACCGGAGTAATATATTTGTGTGTCATGTGTAAAAGCAGAAACACATGGAACGCGTGGTGAAACCAGTAAAGGAGCTGACGGTTCCGAGAATACAGATGTCAGAAAGATGATCGATGCAAGAACAAACTGAGAAAACCTAAGAAAATAATTTAAAAACATAAATCCAAAGGTAGCGATAAATACGAACAAGACAGCACCGAAACCGATTAGGAAAAAAGCAGGTAAACCAAAAACCAAACGCATTAGAATCCAAAGCTCCGACTACGATCTTAACAAACGCGCCACGGATTGTAACAAAAGTAGATTGAATACGGTGGAAAGCGAGAGAGAGAGAGAGAGTGATCAACTCGGTTTCAGCAAGTCTGCTCGAAACGCGTTGGTGGAATCGTGGGAGTGGGAATCTTACCTTTGCGATTGGGAAATGCAATCGGAATTGAAAGATTAGATAGAGACAGTGAGAAAGAGAGGGGGGGCGAGGGAGAGTTTGGTGAACTGAGGTTCTTGTGTGCTTGTTGGCAAACCGTGACGAGAGAGCCTGAAGAGCCTTCACACAGAGAGAGAGAGAGAGAGAGAGAGAGAGAGAGCTCTCAGAGAGGGTTGGTTTCGTGTGCGAGTCCGACTCTCGGAAAAAGGAAGTCGGATAAATATTAAATAATTATAGACAAATCTTACATAAACATTTATAAAAAATAAACTTCATATTAAAAAATGTAAAAAAGTTATTTTTTATTAATAAAACTCAGTTTTTTATAAGAAGATTAATCGAAACTTATATATTTAAAATTTGTATCTAATATTAATTTAATATTAAATTATTAAAAATTATTTATTATATCTAATTTATAAATCATATCACATTATAAAATAAAAAGATAATTGTAAAATAAATTTGTGTACATAGATGGTATGTTTTTAACATTTTCGTATGCAAATTGAATTGAGTTTTAGGCTAATTATATCGTTCAACATCTGATTATAACTATATATTTAGTCAACAAGCAAGCCGAACTCGAGTTTGTCCTATTGATATTGAGTGACGTGGTGACCAGTCTTATTTGACGTCGTGACAAATATCTACTATAAATCTATAACCGCGTGGATAGATCTATTAATTTGACTGTTTATTAGCGATAATGTTACTACTAGACTTCTTTTTTAAAATAAAAATAGAGAAATATTATAGATACAGACAAATAGATTTTATAAAAATAAATCAAAAAATTGACATAATTTAATATAATATATTAGAATATAAAATTATTTTTATTATAAAATAAATCTAACGTATTAGATAAATACATATTAATTTATAAATTTATTTTTATAAAATATTATTTTATGAATAAAGCATTTCTCATAAAAATAATTTAATGAATTTGCGAGGAGGGAATTGCGTGCGTAATTTTGCACGCGCTGGCTCTATAACCGCGTGGAAGTGTGCATTATTCAGAGATGTTGGAAGTTTATTCCTTTTTGTTTTTGTTTTTGTTTTTCCCTTTCCTTTCATTGTGGGTAGAAAAGGACATATAGCTCAGCAATCCCCGAAAAATAGAAAAAAATTTACATAATTTTTTACTATTCTCACAACTTTCACACACTATAATTTTTTTATTTTTTTATTTTTTATCAAATATTTAATATATGAATAAAAAATAAAAAATTGAATTAGTTTAAAAAAAATAAACTCAAAAAAAATTTAAAAAAATATAATATGTAGAAGTTGTGAGGTTGTGTAGCAACTTTAAACGCAGAAATCAATGCTACACATGGCACAATAGTCTTTCCTACTTTTATTCTTTATTTTCTTTTTTTTTTTTGGAAGTATAAGTGGTATCTTATATTTACTATCAAACAGTACTAGTCATTACAATATTTTTCTCTCAACACAGAATTCATAATCTGTAAGGACCCTCTTCTATCCACACGTATTCTTCACTACAATTGAGTGCCAATTTAGCAAGTAAATGAGTTGTATTATTAGCCTCTCTATAATTAAAAATAACCAACCAATTCGAGTTGTCAATAAGTAATCTTCTAGTATCTTCAATCAAGATTTGATAGTCTGCCCATATCTTCTCCTTACTATTAGTGTCCTTGACTATCAACTGTGATTCCCCCTTCATAACAACACTATAAAGACCCAACACTAGGCATAAGACCATGACTCTTCTCAACTTCAGCCATTACAGGCTTCATGACAACATCTATATTTGAACAGAGACAGGCTAAAATGTCTTCTTCTAAATTTTTTATGATAATTCCAATTCCCACCTTCTTGTTCTTCACATCAAGAGTTGCATCCTAGTTTACTTTACCAACCATAGCAGTAGGTATTTGACACTTAACCACATTCCTATCAACATGACTAGGCTGTAGTTGAACTTTTGCTGCTATAAACTCATCCTTGCTCTGCTTGGCAGCACTTAACACTCTCCTCGGATTCTCAAATTTATTCTAAAAAATCAATGAGTTCTTTTTCAACCAAATTTGCCTCATGGTACAAGCCACCAGACCTACCTTCTCTTCTTCCAAGCACAAATTCAGCTTTTGCCATAACTCCATAAAATCCACTTTTGTGTTAGCCCATTTATGGATTGGGCTGTCATGTTCTACCCATACATCCAAGGCTGCTGAACAACACCACAAGGTATGAATAGTGGTCTCCACTTCTCTCTCACAAATTGGACATAGGTTGGTATCAATGATATGCTTCTTGAATAGATTCAATCTTGCGAGGATTAAATCATGGCAAGCCTTCCGAATGAATTGTTTCACCAACCCTTGTACATTTAACTTCCATATTGAGTTCCGGCCTACTTCAGCAGCAGCCATAGTCAAAGTTTCAAATTTCTCAATCCTTAACCTTGAGTACTCCAAGTGATAAGCAATCTTGACAGAAAAGAACCCTTTATTAGAATAACCCCACATCACTTTGTCTTATGCCCCCAACTTATTGAAAGGTATGCTGCAAACAGCATCAACTTCATCCTTATGAAAGAAATCTCAATCAGCTTTGTCTTCCAAGTACCGATACTTACATCAATAAGCTGTTGGACACATGAATCTTCAGGCAGAATCTTTGCAAGAGATTGCACCATATGAGATGAGGAAGATGGCAGCCATCTATCCTTCCATATTTTAATTTTACTCACATTCCCCACCCTCCATAGAAGTCCTTCCTTGATCAAGCCAATAGGGTACCACAGACTCCTCCATATCAGAGATGGCCCATGTCCCAGCTTAGCTTCCAACAATCTTTCCTCTTTAAAATACATTTCTTTCATTACCCTTGCAACGAGAAAGGAATGATTATTGAAAATCCTCCAACATTGCTTGGCCAACATAGCTTTGTTGAAGCTCTCAAGATCCCTAAAGCCCAACCCTCCTCTCATCTTTGAATCTCTCATCTTAAACCAGTTTCTCCATTGTATCCTTCTGTCATTATGCTATGCCCCCACTAAAATCTTGCCAGAACAGCTGATTTTTCTTTGCATAACCTTCCAGTAGCCTGAAGGCACTCATTGAGTATGTAGGTATCGCCTGCATGACTGCCTTTAGTAGAATTTCCTTCCCAGCTTGTGAAAGGAAATTATTTTCCCAACTGTTAACTTTGAGCCATAATCTCTCCTTCAGGTTTTTGAAAGTGTTATACCTGGAGCTCCCAACTATAGATGGCAGACCAAGATACTTCTCATAGCTGCAACAAATAGCCACTCCTGCTTCTTACTAAATCTTCAATCTCACTGACATGGGGGTATTGGAGCTAAAAAAGATGGTAGTCTTCTGTTTATTCAAGCTTTGTCTCGAGGTTTTTTCATAAGTACTTAAGAACCCTTGAATCTTTACCCATTCAGAGATTTTTGCCCTTCCAAAGATGATAGAATCATCAGTAAAGAGTAAATGATTCACCCTTGCACCTCTTCTTGTAACTGCTACCCCCTTATTTCACCTCTTCTTTCAATTGATTCAAGTAGGGAACTAAGTCCCTCAGCACACAGCATTAACAAGTATGGAAAAATGGGGTCTCCTTGTCGTATTCCTCTTGAAGGATTTATAACTTTTCCAGGCTGTCCATTCACAAGGACAAAGTATGTTACTGAAGTAACACACAACATAACCAAGAAGATCCACTGCTCCCCAAAGCCAAGCTTTCTCATCACAGCCTCTAAAAACCCCCACTCAATTATGTCATAGGCTTTTGAGATGTCCAACTTTAGCACCATGCTTCCAATCTTCCATTTTTGTCTTGTTTTCATGGTGTGCAAAGTTTCATATGCAACCATGACATTGTATGTGATTAGTCTGCCCGGGATAAAAGCATTTTGGCTCTTTGAAATGATGGTTGTAAGGACTTTCTTCAACCTGTTAGCTAGCACTTTTGAAACAAGTTTATACAAGACATTACAAAAGCTTATAGGTCGAAATTCACTAGCTACTATAGGGTTTTTCAACTTTTGAAATTAAAGCAATATGAGTAAAATTAAGAGAACAATCCAACCTTCCCCTCGCATTCAAAAAAGAAAGAATACCTTCACCTACCTTCTCCCCTACTACACTCCAGTAGGTTTGGTAAAAGCAGGCCCATAGCCATCAGGCCCTGGGGATTTTAAGGGATCCATTTGTCTTAAGGCAGCCTCTACCTCAATCATAACAAGCTCTTTTTGCATATTAGCATTCATGGCGCTGGTGACTTTTAGTTCAACACCCCTTAAGCATTCTTCTATAGCTTCTCTTGAAGGGTTTAAAGATCTGAAAACGCTTTTGAAGTATTGAAAGAAAACCTCATCAATACCTTATTGTTCTGTCAGACATCTTCCTTGGGAGTCTTTAATTTCCCTGATCCAGTTCTTCCTTCTTCTTTGATTGGCACACGCATGGAAGTTCTTGGTATTCTTTTCCCCAAGCTGATACCAAGTTCTTTTTGCCTTGTGCTTCCACGTTAAATCTACCTTTTCGAGAAGCAGTCCCAATTTCTTCTGCAATGTTCTAATGGCAGCAGCATTATGTGGACCCTCAACCTCCTGTTTTGCTTTAGCTTCTTGGTCATAAGCAAAATTTCTCTTTCACAATCCCTATCTTTCTTACAGCTCCACCTAGTGAGGTCTCCACTATACTTCTTTAGATTTCCCTAAACTTCTTTTAGAGGGTTTAGTGCTACACTGCTTCTCTCACAAGTTGTTTCTACAATCATGCCCCTTTCATCCTCCAATACCCATTTTGCCTCATATCTGAAGTGCCTCTTTCAAAATATTGCAGTACAGTTTTCCTCTAACATCACCAATAACAAAGGCTTATGATCAAATTATCTAGCTGTCAAAGTCTCCACCACTCTTTCTTTGAAAAGGTCAGTCCACTAGGGGATGGTAGCAACTCTATCTAGTCTTTCTTTAGTGAATGTATCATCTGAGTGCTTATTAGTCCAAGTATATTTCATTCCTTTCCACCCCAGATCATATAACTCATAGCCCTCTAAACATTGCCTAAAATCTTCCATTAACCCCTCTGGTCTTGGTTTACCCCTCACCTTCTTAGATTGAGATATGACCTCGTTAAAGTCTCTAATTACACACCAGGCTTGCTCTTTGGATGGTTTTAGAGACAATAGTAAGTTCCATGTATGTCTCTTTCTACTGGCCTCAGGGTGACCATAAAAGTTAGTTAGCACCCATTGAGTCATCCTCTCTTCCTGCAAGATACTAGCACTAATATGGTGCTAAGAGAAATTAACAACTTCTAACTTCACCTCTTATCTCCACAGTAGAGCCAAACCTCCACTTCTACCTCTTGAATCCAAAACAAAACAACCTACACAATTCAACTTCTTCTTAATAGTTTCAAACTTACATGCTCATGAGAAAAACTATATTAGGTCTCTTATCCTTCACCAATAGGTAAAGATATTGAACTATTCAAGGGTTCCCAAGTCCCAACGGTTCCAACTCAAGATTCTCATAATGCTTGGCAGGGCTGACTTGCAGCCACAACCACTGCCTGAGAGGGCACAATATCATCAATTACTACTTTTGCCTTCCTTTTTTCATAGGACTTTCTTCATTACAACACACATCTAAATTAGATAAGTTACGTTTGCAACTATCAGTCAATAAGCTCACTACAGAATTACCTGCAATTCTAGCTCTTCTCTTCCACCTTCCTTTGCTCACCACACCACATCCCTTTTCAAGCACAGAAACTTGCTGCTCCATTCCAGTCAGTTTATTTTGGGCCTTGGGACTTTCTTTCTGCTGCTTGGTGGACCTTTGAGTTTTTTGCTTTCTGCTCTGGCTTATAGGCTTAATGCCAAACTGATCCAATATACCCGTCCCTCTTGTCTCTCTACCCTTTTCTCAAACTGATCCGTACCCCCTCCCTGTCCCACCTCTTCTACTCCCCAGTTAGATACTTGTTGGATTTGGTTATAACATCACCCATTTTCTCCACAGGTGTCTCGTTCGTGCCATCAGATTTTACCAATATCTGAGGTACACAATTAGTCTCCTTTTTGCTTTGGGACCCCTCAAATCTTGAGACATCAATGTGTACAAGGCCAGATTTGGAATTAGATTCTCTTTCCCTTTCTACATTTTCCCCATGAGATTTCCACTCACTAGTCCCATATTTTCCTCTATCACCAAGCGATTTTCCATTTTTTCTTCTAGTCATGCCAACTGCACGAAGCCAAACCCCATACTAGAGTTTTTCCCCTTATTCACAATTGTGTTAGCTCCCAAATTATTACATCATTTTCCACCATAAACTATCATCCCACACTTAAAGCACATCCTAGGTCGTTTCTCATACCGCAAGGGAACTCAAAGCTTTTCCCCCAACAAATTAACAATTCTTTCCTTTGCTATTGCTTTTTTTCAAATTCATTTCAATTATTTCTCTCAGATAGCTCCCACAACCAGTTCCATCCTCCCTTACGTCTACACCCTTCACATTGTCGAATGATTCTCCAATTTGTTGTCCAATTTCCCGATTTATACATGCTAATGGAAGATTGTTCAACTGAACCCAGAATTCTTCATTGTCAAAATTCATCTTCTGAGGGGGGATAAACTCATCGAATGGTTTTAGTACCAACAACCAATTATCAAACAACCAGGGCCTCCCTTCCATCACTCTCCATTTATCCTCGTGGCTTTCAAAAATTATAACAAACATGTTTGTATTGATCTCCTGAAAGTGGAATGAGCTTCCCACCTTCCATATCCTAGTCATATTTGATTTGATAACATCCTTACCCATTCTGCGATACTCCTCTCCCCTTTTTCTTCTACGTTCTCTACATTTACCGATACGATTTCAATAACAGAATTCTCGTTCTCAGTGAGACTAAATTGATCCCACTTCTCCTCCAAATCCTTCATCCCTTCCAACCTTAGTCTCACAAACAGACTAAGGGAAAGCTCTTCCTCAATTGTTCCAAGAGCAACGAGACTACCACTCCACCTATTCTCTCTCTCAAAGAAAGCTTAGAAGAGACTCTCAAACTTGTCACTTAATTATGAACCACCTCACTTTTACTCTTTGTTGGTTGCGTGTGTTGTGGACAATATTTTATTATTTGGGGCATAGTAACTTACACGTTTTATTTTCATGTTACCATTAATTTAGGAACGTTTTGGCACCGTTTGCAAGTTCGGCACGAAATTAAAGGGGTAGGATGTAGAAGTCTTATTGGTTTAATTAAATAGGTAAGAACCTAAGATTGTGGTTGACTTATATTTTACTCTAATTTGACTTGGTATAATGTAAATCTGAAAATCACATTTAGGTTGTGTTTGGAGCGTGCTAAGTGCTGCAAAATAAAGCATGGATGAGTACATAGCAGCAAAAACTCGGCAACAACCTAGCAATATTGAGCGGAATGTGGTAAAGTGGCAAAGACCTACTAATGTGATCATGTTACATTGGATTAGTCAAATTATAAATATTTAAAATTTAACTACAGTAACTTTCAAAAGTTTTTCCAAATTTGAAGGTTACTGTACATACATCAAATACATATTTTATTAATTATTTCTCTCTCAATTTTTCTATCACATATTTTATCACAATTAATATATTAATTTGATTTAGTGATATATTAATTTAATAAGAACATGATTATTAATTAACATATAATAAGTTGAATAGTAAAATATGATAAAATTAAAAAAATTAATAATTAAAAAAATTAAATATTTTTGAAATTAGTAGTTATTCATTACCATATAATGAATAAATGTATAATCTAATGTAGAGATTTAATGTGAATAACTAAAACTAAATTCATCTTATATTATTTTATTATTATATAATAAAAAAATAATTATTTTAATATAAAAATTTATGTGAATAAAATAATTAAAAATTAATTTTTTTTATATTTATTAAAACTGTCATTTAATTTTAACTAATTCAATAAAACTGCTCTTATAGAGACGCATACAGCTCATTTACTTGCTAAATTAGCGCTTATATGTAATGATGAAAAGGTGTGGAAAGAGAAAGTACCCTTACAGATTATGAGTTCTCTTTTGAGGGAGAAATACTGTAACGACTAAAGTCAATGAAAGATACCATTTATACTTCAAAAAAGAGAGAGCTCGAGGATGCCATGCCATAGGCATGGGTCCAATAATGCAAGAGGCCACTCTGCACAAAATCTTTGCCGTGAACAACAATGGCTATGTAACGTGACAGTGTACATACACCAACCAATAATGTCAGCAAAGAAAACGGGGGCAGTTAGGCATCCTTGGACTTTACCGAACCGATTATTTCCTTTATTTTATGTCGGATAGTGATAACTTTACTATTTTATTACTATTATTTAAATACATTTATTTTTTTTTATCATTTTTTTAAATTTTTTTTAACATTCTTAATCACTTAAAAAATTAAAAAATATATATATAATTTTATTAATATTCACTTTCTTAATTATTAAATAAAATTAAAAATTAAAAAACATCAAATATAAAAAAAATAGTATATAGATAATAATAAGATAGTAATCCTATCATTATTATATACTTTTTTTTAAAAAGAATACAGTTGAAAAATTAATTTATTTATATAAATTATTTATTTATTCCCTTTATTCAAAAGAGTGGACAATATTTACACTATGAAAATGAAATTGCATAGGCACGTCAGGTCAATTAGGATGAAATCCACGTGTCAGCATTGCACGACATTGGTTTCACAGATCTCCGTTTCACCGAACAACAGCCTGGCCCAACCACCCCCACCACCTACATTATCGTATTATATAATTGAGTTGGCGGTCATTTCCATTGTGCATTAAAGTGTAGTTTTATGTCTAGTCCTCCCAAGCCACCTTTGAATATTTGATCATCCTAGTCAATTTTCAGACCCATAAAATCTGCCTTTAGATATTGTACGTAGACATGAAGGAACCCAACGTTTTAGCACAAAACATGAGTTGCAAACAGGCATAATGTTTGCTAAAACTTCCCTTGGGTCATTGTCAGGATGGTTTTAGTCCACCTTTGTCCAAATCCTCCTAGACAGAATGTTTAATCAGTCACTCAAAATGAATGAGAATGTTAGACATATCCGTCTACTGATATAATAATAGAGAGGCATCCGCCAAATATTACAGGGTTAGAATCCAGGAAAGAGATTAGATATGGTTGGCTAACTACCCTTTCATATCAGTCTGCTAATTGGATCAACATCTAAAGGTTAGGGGTCAATAAACTAATATGTATATTATCATACAAGCACTCAACATTCACAGTTCCCCTTTTATCTCAGTTTGCCAGTTGACTTGTGTCTCTTGGCAGCATGAACAAATTCAGGGATCACTTGTGCCTCGTCCACTTCTAGCTGCATCAGAAAAAGATATCAGATTTATGAGCGTGCATATTTGAGAGAGAGAGAGAGAGAGAGAGATAGCGACCTGAGTGACATGCCGCTGTGCGGCGTTAAGCAATCGGTCCCTCGATGGATTAAAATTGCTGCTCACCTACAGTTAAATTTTAAAATTAAGTAAAAGCAATACAAATATGCAGAAAAATACATTCAAGTCCAGAAGGAAGCAGAAACTCACAAGGCTGAAGTGTCTGCAATATCTCCACAATGAGTCCGTACCCAATTTGGCCAAGTTTACCCTCTGATAATCCACACCAAAGATTGAGTAAATACTTTAGCTTAGCAAAAACATAAATTACTATCTGCTAACTGAAGAATCGTTGTGTGTGAAGTTTTGCACGTGCATTGCACATCTAGAAGATACTCCTAATGCACAGAAATAGATGCCAAGTGCCACAACAAATTGCCACATCAAACCATATACTTGTTTTGATGCCTGAGGGCACAAAAAAGAACTAATCCAGCATCTAAGATCTCTACAGATGAATTCGAGCAAGGTATAAAAAAAAAAAAGGGTTACTATGGTTTTTCTTCTCTGTAAAAAGCTTGACTACTTTTAGTAACTATCATAGAAAATCCTTTAGCCATTCATCAGCAAGATTTGAGTCCTAGATGCTAGCTGCACAAAAACATCCTCGAGCTTCATAAATCTCTTAAGTTTCCAAATTCTTACTCTTTGAGGTGCGTGGATGGATTGAAGTTCTCTGTAACAGCCACGATTTGTTGACTTTGCTGATGCAGATGTTACCCAAGGCTTTGTCCGTATTCTTGGCTTACTAAGTCTGTGGAACTCAATACTAGTAGCTGCTCAAGCAAACAAAACCGACCTTAAAGGCAGTACTTCGAACAAAAAAGAAGAAGAATATGACATGCCGAAACGTATGTTTTTTCCTTTTTGAATAAGAATGGCATGCAGAGACCACACAACCAAGCATCATCATTCAAGACTGTAACTTACAAAAATCATTATCCTTTTCACCAATGTCAGAACTACTGCTAGAGATATCATAATCATGATCCTCATCTTCTTCATGCCCAGTAGGATGTTCCAGCACACTCAACGCGTTTCTTTGCAGCTTTACTTCAACCCCGTTTTTCAGAACCTGCCATGTCAAAGTATTGCCAGTAAACATATGCAACCTGAAGATGGATTACATTGGTGACAGTACAAAAGAGGACAAAATCCCAATCTGTTGAAAAGACAATAAATTTATAGTGACAACTAACACGAACGAACCATAAATCAGCTCCAGACTAAAAAAGTAGGATTTTTAATGAAATCCCCAAAAAAATTATTTCTCTTTTTTCAATAACAGAGATTGTTATATTGCAGCAAAAAGGTTGCATATATCTGGAAAACTTTAGATTATATTATCATCCAAAATCCATGCATTGCTAGAATTTTCGAGTTATTGTTAGAAGTAAAAAGCTTCAAGTAACAATCTATTAGGTTTAAAACAATAGTTAAAATATTTCTTTCCCTTTGAACTAGGGAAAATAGAATGTTAAATGTTTGCAAGCTTAGCCATCCACGGTTCACACAAATTCTGTACAAAAAAAGAAGAATTCAATTAAATAATTAATTTACAGTAGTTGCATGTAGCATCACTCTTTGCTACAAATTTCCAATTGCCAAATTTAATAACTTGTAACTCTATATTTATAAAAATCCATAGTAACTTACTAGGTCAGACATGATGGCCTAATCCAGAATATTTCTCGGCTTTGCGGCCAAATAAAAGCAACTTTTTTCAAAGATTTGTTCTTTTCACATAGATTCGAAACCTTCAAACCCTTTACACACGTTAACCATGTGCAGCCTTATTCAATTAAGGAAGTAGAGAGAACCCAATCTAGTTTCCACATCAAAACGATTAAACGCAACATTAGAAGAGAGAGCCAAAAAATAACAATCTAAGTAACCAGACATTAATACGAGTAAGATAAGTAGATTCCTCTTGCGAGTGATTAAACAAGGAATTCATTAAAGTTAAAGGAATAAAGCAATACCAGCCAATGCCAACCTCCAAGACCAACAGCCTTCTTGACGACGCCTTGCAAGCCCACCAACACAGACTTTGTTCTGTTGTTTCCAGTAACAATAACTTTGGTATGCCTGGGAAGCACGGAAAGTTCCTCATCCCCACTTTCCTCGCGGAAAGGCGAAAGAATCCTAGAAGTACAAAGCTCAGGCTCCAACATTCTGACTCACCTTCCCAACTTTTCTTCTTGCTTTCTTTTGTAAGGCTAAAAGTTGAATTTACACGAACCCAATTAACAGGTAAAAAAAAGCTACATAAAAACTCCACTATCCAATACTCAAAATCTCTAAATTTTGCAAGTTCCCGAAATCTTCATTTATCACTTCTAAATGGGTTTTGCTTGTAGTACTAAAATCAAACTTCTCGAATTAATCTGCAAAATGAAAACAAGCTTCCCAAGGCCATCAAACTCATTAATTTTCCAGCTCCAATTGCGGTTCCTGAAGCAGAAACAAAATAATGGAGTCATAAGATTTCTATAGACATTGACTTAACGAATGAGAGAGAAAGAGAGAGAGAGAGAGAGAGACCTTTGTGCTTGAAGTCTGACACGTATTTTTCAAGGTCGTGTTAAATCATAAATGCGGATGAGCCACGGAGAGAGTATCCTATTCCATCCAAGATATCTTTTCACGGACTCGGATTGATCACAATGAATGAATGAATCCACTGTTCATTCAGTTCACTATTTTCTTATGCCTTTTTATAATTTAGAGTGACATCACCACCACCGCACCTGAAAAAAGATTATCAAATTAAATATCAGGCTAATTATTAAATGCTACTTTAGATGACAGTTTACTAGTCCACTACCAAACAAAGAACTGGCAACCTTGGACATCGTTTGGTTCCCGCGAAAGGGCAGGAAAAGAAGTTAAAGAAATCAAAGATATTGTTTTTTCTTGAGTTACGAAATTGTTAATTGCGTTTGGAAACGTGTGAAAGTTATCTGACGTAAAAATAATATTAAAAAATTGCCGTAGTTTATTTTCCTAACAAAACAAAGAAGATTGAAGGCATGGAAATACTACTTTTCCTCCGCTTTCGAGGAAATCGAAAAGATAAGAAGGGCAAGAAAACTACACCCTTTCACAAACAGCACTGTCTATTATGCCCAAAGCTGTTCAAAGCCACTTGACAACTCACATAAATAGTAAACAAAAATCAAAATTCAAAGGAATAAGGATTCAAGATTATAAAAAGAACCGCTAATCGGTCTAAATGCGAAAGAAAGTCAGGAGTCGGAATTCACTGCCAGTAAAAACGAACGAGCATTCGATATTTATGTGATTGGAAAATCCGAAATAATAAAAAAGAAAACCGTGAATCAATAACTCCGAAAGCAGAGCAGCACCGGGAGCTTTAAAAAGCTCAAGTACCTGTTTGTGTAGGAAGAGGAGCCAGAATGCAAACCGATTTGAGCGGCCGAAACCACGAAACTAGTGGGGGAGAGGAATCGAATTTCGGTGCGTAAATTCTCGGAGGAGTGACCGAGTGAGGGATGTGGAAAATATCGGATTGGATTTGTTGTTTTGAACGTGGGTAGTGAAAAATGCAGAGCTTTTGAGAGAGAGAGAGAGAGAGAGAGAAAAGAAAGAAGATTGGGATAGAGGGAGGAAGGGAGAGAGGCAATCAGTAGAAGCAGCACATTAAATGCGTACCAACTGCCATTGGAGGGGGCAAACGACCTGCCATGTGCCGTACGGTCACCCACTTAATAACCGGTTTCGCCGGTTAGCCGCACTGCCAGCTCTGTACAGTCACTTCGCGCTCCCTCTCCGGTTAGTGTTATCGGCTTTCTGGCTCCGTTGGCTCGGCTGGGCATGGGCAGCTTTAACTGTTTTCGGCTTTTGTCCTTTTTGGTGTGGAGCGGCCGCTGGTGGTACAGATATTGTGGGCCCCGGTTCACACTGCTGAAGTAAGATTTCTTGCACGATAATGCCTGGGATCTTTTTATAGCATCACCGGCTCATCTCTCTCCAATCTCCTCTGTTTGAATTTTGATTCGCGGGTACTCGCACCTCCTATTTAATTATATATATAATTGTTAGTTAGGTTTTAAATGAAACTTAAAAGATTGAATATAATTTTATTATAATATTATTTTTAAAATTTTAAAAAAATTGAATTATTTATTATATTTTAAATGAGAATTTGAGAAAATTATAATAATGAGATGAAATAATTTTTGTATAGGACCTTAGTTTAATTGATGCAAATCTTGTTCTCTTTCTAAAAAAAGTTTATTATTAAAAAATAAATTATTTTACATAAGTTATAAGCTAAAATGAATATGTAAATTAAATGAGAAATATGTAAATTGTAGTAAAATTATTTGAGACTTTGAGTTATAATGTTTTATGAAATTTTGAAAAATGAGAGAAAAAAATTGAATAAAAAAATTATAAAATTAAAATATTGTTAAAATATAATTTTTTAATATTATATTTTTTTGATGTTTGAAAACTTTAAATTTTTTTATATTTTATTTGAAAGTTTGAAAAAAATGTAATGATTAAATTAAAAGTTTTTAGTTTTTAGTGATATTTGATAAATAAATGAAATTAAATGAGATAAAATGGATAAATTTGATCAGATCAACCAAAAATAAAAAAAGATAAGACAAAAAACATTACCAAACATCCCCTTACCTATCTATTTCCCATAAAATATTAAAAAGTCATGTCTTTTTCTTTTTTGAAAACTGTAATTCCTCTCCTTTAAACATCCTACATTTATTTTAAAATGAGTAAAGTCAAGATTAAGTAGAGGGTTGGATAGTAAATTAAGATGAAATGAGATTTAGAGGTTTTAATTTTTATTGTAATAATAAAAATTAAAAATTAAATAAAATATTATTATAAAATTATTTTTTAATATTATTTTTATCTTGAAATTTGAAAATGTTGAATTAGTTATTGTATTTTGTGTGGAAGTTTGAAAAAATTATAATGATAAAATGAGATAAGTTGAGATAGTCTCTAAATCCAAATAATTCCTAAATTTATTTAGATTAATTGTAAAATAAATCTATGTATTTTTACCTTTTTATACTTTGTTTTGGATTTTCAACTTTTGTAAAGTTGACAGCACCTCCGACATGCACTTACACCACTAGTGAGCAACACAACTGCCAAGCTACAATGCTATGCATTAATCTGATAAGAGAGTAAGCTTTTTACATGTCAACTATGCCATGCATTAATCTCAAGTGTCATTTTGATTTCCTAACACAATCTCTTATAAATCTAGCTACATCTATTCCTTCCTGATTGATGTGTCTGGCAGCTGGCTTGTACTAGAGATCATACCGACTAATGAGAAACGATGAGTTATAATACTTAAATCCTGTCACCTAAGCACAACATTATACTAGTTATTATCGCCTACTTCACTAAAACAATGTCATGTTGGTGTATTTTTCGATCTCAGGTATCCAATAGTATAGTCGGATGATCTCATAGATTAAAGATGACCACCCTCTTGCTCCTCCTCTCTTCCCCCAATTACAAGCCTCATTGGTTCTCTCCTAAAAATCCTCCAATTCTCTTTGGTCGTAGCTTCTCTTTTAAATTGCAATGATTTGTGAATAATAGTGAGATATTGTTGAGATTAGATGAATAAAAATTGATCGAGTTAAAATATTTTATAGAATTTTAAGAAATTAGAGAAAAAGTTTAATAAAAATATTATAAAGTTAAAATATTATTTTTATTTTGAGATTTCAAAAAGTTGATATTTTCTTAAATTTTATAAAAGTTGTAATAATTAGGTAATGATTAGATAAAAAAATTTAAAATTTAAAATTGAAAAATGTTTTATTTGTGGTTTTGGATATTAAGATGAGATAAGAGTATCTATTTATCCAAACTCGTTTGCATTTAAAATCTACATTAATTCATCTCATCTCATTATTATAACTTTTTCAAATTTTCATACAAAATATCTCAATTATTTACAATTCATCTCAATCAATCTCTATTATCTCTTACTTTTTATTAATTTAAATTTCATTTCTTAAACTTTAAGACTACGTTTGGATGTTGAAATGAGTTGTGAATAGTAATATTCTACTATCAAACACAAGTTAAGTCACGTTACTACTTTATGTCCATTCTTTATTCTGTTTGGTTAGAAGAAAATTAATTTCTCCCTTTATTCCTATTGGCCTCTTTATACTTGCATGTTGACTTGACTCCTCAACGACGTTACCATTTAACTCATTTTATCCTTACACTGAGACAATGTAATACTGCATCGTCCATTACATTTCTGAAATTGCTAATACAATCACCATTTAGGATTATTGGGCCAGACTCTGTGGGGGAGGGCGTGCTCCGACAACGGTCTGTGACGTCTCACGAGTCACGAGTCTTCTCTATCTGACACAGGAGGGCATGGTAGGGCATTTAGAAAAGTTTGAGCTCTGACACAGCTAGCTGCTAATATAGCTTAGCCAAGCCAAGCCAAGCCAAGCCAATGACCGGTTACTTGAAAGAAAGGTGGGGAGAGACAAATGAAGTACACGTGTCAGGGACACAGCTGTCGGATCTTATCCCAGCAGCAAATGTATGGTATTGTACAATCATTTGTACCGTAAGATCAAACAAAAATAGTACCAAATCAGAGCAACTGTTCCCCAGTATATTTAGAACTGTTGAGGAATACAAAAATAAATAAAGCAATGAATTTAAGATATATTTTTTTTTAATTTTTATAATTGAAAAAACTTTTTAAAAAAACCATGATTAAAAGTACCACACTCTTATCAATAATATTTATAGAAAAATTTTATACATTAACTAGTATTTATTTTCAACCTCACATATATAATTTTCTTTTCATTAAGTGTGGTGGTCTTTTTTTAGAAATTTTTTTATTAAATATGAAGTATGAGATAGTAAATAGTAAGTCAATAACTAATAAAAATAATTTTTCATATTTATATATCACTAGATTAGGTTAGGTTTAGATACAATAACACTTTCAACTAATCTTATATCATCTAATCATTATAATTTTTATAAATTTTTACATAAAATATAAGAAATAATATAAAATTTTTAAATCTCAAAATAATAATAATATTAAAAAATAATATTTTATTTAATTTATAATTTTCATCTCAACTCATCTCATTTTAACGTACTATTTAAACATCTCCTAATTTTATTTTTTAAAAATAATATTATATACTATATGGTATAATAAAAATTAAAAAGAATAGTAAAAATGTGATAAGACTATTATTATTCTTCCTTATTCTTTTTGGAATGATACTATTATATTGTCTGAATAGTACCGTTCCAAGTAACAGTTAAATCAAATTTTTATTTATTTATTTTTAATTTCTTTATTCATATTTTTTATCATTTTAAAATATTTTTAAAAAATATAAAAAATATTAATATATTAATAATCACTTGTTTAATTATTATTAAAAAAATAAAATATATGAAATATCAAAATAAAGGACAAGTTTAGGCAAAACAACATTTTTCTTTTCTTTTTGGGATTTTGAAGTCGGACGTCGGCGCAATGCCAGCGAGCTTAGCTGGAACGCATTTTGAAAAGCCCGCTTTCAGATTTTTAGAAATTTCAAGAGGTGGACCCCACTCCCCCGTACTCTCTCTCTCCATCCCTTCTATTTTTTTTTAGAACTATGGGTTTCGAATTCGGTTCCAAAATGTGTCCCAAAAAGATTTTTTTTTCTTATTTTTTTAATTATTATAAATATTTTTTTAAAAAAATATAAAATTTACAATATTATTAAAAAATATTTTTTTAATCATTCAGTAAAAAAAAAAATTCTCATTCGGGACACAATTCGGACCCAGAGCATTTTCTTTTTTTTTTTTTTGGTATTTCATGCTTTTTTAATAAAAAAAAAAACTGCTGCCTACCAAAAAATATATATATATAAAAATAGACTGTCGTGACTCGTAACTGCAAGTGATTTATTAAATTTATTTTAAATTAAAAATAATTCTATAATTAAACGTATTATATAAAAAATACGTTAATTTATAAATTTATTTTTATATAATTTTTTTTGACTAATTTTTTTTTGTTTGTATGATCTGTTGGCATGATATGAGAATCCATGTTGGATTTAAGTTATTCGGGTTCTTATTGAACTCCAATGAGATTTGAGCCCTCAAGATGAATTTTGTATTTGTAAGAGCATTTTAATTTGGTGTCTTAAATCATTGTTATTTCTAAATTTTAGAGAAAATTTTAGGAAGAAGATGAAAAATTTCTTCCCATCTCATTCCCTATTTTACCATTTGATTTTAGATGAGCTATAGTTGTTTGATTTTATGGAGAATCATTGTACATCTCAATCTCTTTCTCTCATCCCTTTTGGGTTGTTGGTCTCACATGTTTCTCTCTCTCGACTCTCGATTGCCCTTTGTCGCATTTGCTGTCATCATTGACGGTGGTTTCTCTTCATCGGCTCAAGTATATGTTAGTTGTACCATATTTCGTACGATTTTACTTATTGAAACCCCCTCCCATGGTTGGACTTTGTCATTTTTGATCCACGATTTTACACATAATCCATTTCCCATGGTTGAATCTGATGCGTATTGTTCTGTATAATTTTTCCTTACCATTGGATCTAACTTTGGTCCCAAATGTGGCCAGAGTAAAGACATTTCCAGGCAACGGGACAATTTTTTCACTTCCAATGTATGCAATCAATGCTTCCCAGCATTCCTGGGAATCCCTATTGTTCACCAACCGCAAGCAATCGAGCAATATCATTGGCATTTGGTGACTGCAAATATTTATCTGAAAAAATAGTTACGATTATCTTGCAGAAATTTTTTTAGGCTCTCAATTGCGGTGCTTTCTACAATACGTATGTATTCATCCAAAAAATCTTCAGTAACCCCATACACTAGCATTCTAAGCGATGCAGTTATCTTTTACATAGAAGATAAATCAAATCTTCCGGCATTATATTTTCTCTGGACGAAGTAGGACTCGTAAGCTTCTATCTCATTTAGAATACAGATAAATAGGTGACAATCCATCTAGGGGTGATAACCGGACCGAGACTTAGACCGATCCGGTCCAGTCCACATTTTAGAGGACCGAATGAAAAAAAAAAATTATATATATTTTATATATAATAATTGTTCAATTAACAATATAAAATTTTGAATATATTATTAATACTTATTAATATTCTATAAATTAACAATATAAAATTTTAAATATGTTATTAACACTTGTTAATATTCTATGAATTAACTAATATATAATATCAATTAGTTAATTATATAGTAATTATATAAATTAATAATATAATTTTCATCTAATTTATTATCATTAACCATATAAAATATTTTTTTATTGAGTTTGTTACATAATCCATATTGATATGTCACTTAATTTAATTTAGTATATTAAATAATTTTTTTTATTAATTATTTAAAAAATAAAAAAATTAGACCCGATCGGACTATCGGTCTAGTCCGATCCCTTTGGGTGTTCGGTCCAGTCCGGTCTGGAAAAATGATGGACCGTTCGCCGGACCGGACCATTTGCACCCCTAGACTCATCTGAAATCTCATTCGAAATATATTCGAGTGATATACTGAATTTTTTGTGGAATAGTCGTGAAAAAGGCACTCATGCCCTTGAATATGATCACGCCGAATAAACTTACGACGTTTGCGATTGCCACGATGCCTTGATGACTCTCCATCGGCCTCGGCTTTAACAACAACATCCAACTAGTCTTTAGAGGACAAGTATATGATCAATTTACGAAAGAATGAACGAGTCATCTGATGAAGGGAGTTGGAGATGATGGGGGAATGTTGAATTTCGGTTCTAAGATCAAATGAGACTTGGGTTTCTGAGAATATGAATGCAACCAGAATGTGTATTTATAGAGAAAAAAGTTATCATTACATATAGGATAAAAAATATTACCGTTAGAGAAAAAACAAAAAAAGTTACCGTTTAAGAAATGACAAAATATGTTACCATTGGAGGTATGAATTCAAAATGTTAACGTTGAAAAAATGATAAAAAATTTTATTAACAATACTCGGATAGGTATTACCGTTAGAGAAATCGAAAAAATATTACCATTATATGAAAATGAAAAAAATGTTACCGTTAGAAAAATGCAAATCAAATGTTACTCAAGTATATATAGGCAATATCATATTAAAAATCCCATTGTATTGGAAAATGCACATATTAAAAAAAATTATTATTTTTAATACTTATGTTGGATTGAAAATAATATTGTATTTGGAAAAAAAATCTTATAATTATTTATAAAATTATTAGAATGTGATATTTGAAAAGAAGATAATAAAACAAAAGAGTTAGTGGTGAAGAATGCAAATAAAAGTGAGAGAAAAAGATAATAAAACAATAGAAGAATATTATTTTAACAGAACAGATAAATTATAGGGAATGAGATGTAGAAGGTTTTTTTAAAATTAACAAAATTTAGGATAAAATTATAGAGATTAGTGAGTGTCATTTTTAGCTAAAATTTAGGGAACCGGATAAGAATGCTATAGGTATCCTCCCTCTTATGTTGTGAGGAATTTTGACTTGTGAATTGTGAGTCTTTACAAACTCATCTAGAATTAAGGCTCCATTTGAATTGAGAAATCATCTTAACTTATCTTATCTCATCATTAATATTTTCTTAAATTTTTATACAAAATATAATAAATAATTTAACTTTTTTAAATTTCAATTCAACTTTTTCAAATTTTAAAATAATAATAATATTAAAAAATAATATTCTAATAATATTTTATTCAACTTTTAATTTTTATCTAAAATTATTTTATCTCATCTCACTATTCAAACGGAACTAAAAGTGATAAAGTCTCTTCCACCCTCCCAATCTTATCTTCTTCCTTTATAAAAATAAAAACCTGCACAGCAGTACAGTACCGTTCGGTTCATAAAGGGAAGAAATATGTATCCTATAGAACTGACTGAAGTTGCTTGTTAACATTATGACCATCATAAGAACAATTTGAATTATATAAATCCATAATTATTGTTTTGATTCCTGCTAGCTAGCTATTCTCAACTGCTTTCTCAAGCTTATGTCTTAGCTGCCTATCAGGATTTTCTATTCAGAAAGAAAACTTTTTAAAAACCAGAAAAATATTAAAGATTAAGAGAGTTTATCGAGTAAAAATGCGCAAAATTCAGTAAACCAACAACAACAACAATAATAATAATAATAATAATAAAAAAAAAAAGGCAGAAAATCTAACAATAATATGAATAAGTTTGGCTTGAAGCTATGTTCAATTTTTTACCTTCAGTGACTTGACAACTCACTGACTGATTGACAAAAAAATTAACCCAGCTTTCCTCTCTTTTCTAAAAATAAAATGATTTAGACCCGGTTTGAATTCTATAATAATTTCAATTTATCACATTTTATTATTATAATTTTTTATTTAAATTTAAAAATAATTTTAATTCATCACATTTCATTATTATAATTTTTTTAAATTTTTATATAAAATATAATAAACAATTCAATATTTTCAAATTCTAAAACAATAATAATATTAAAAAATAATATTTTAATAATATTTTATTCAACTTTCAATTTTAATCTAAAATCATCTCATATCATCTTACTATCCAATCCTTATCTTATACACTGCGGTCTTCGAATCTTAATATTTTATAAACTTTATTGATTATACAAATTAAATATGTTTGGAATAAGCTATCATTGAGAATTCTAACATTAATATTCCAAATCATAACAATAATACTATATATGTGCGGGGCTTGGACATGTATGAAACTTTTCAGCTAGAAACATGGGATAAATTTTCGTTGTTGTAATGTGAAGGTTAGACTGTCAATTTTTTTCGGACCCACCCATAATTGTTAATATTGACCCATATGAAATAATGTGTTTGAGCTGCAATAACGAATGATATTTAATAATTTTTAATTCATAATTAGAATGATATATATTATAATAAAAAACTTTGATTTTTGAAAATTATAGATTAATCTAAATTCCGAAAATGATTTGCTATTAATTATGTGATTTTAATATTTTTTTGGGTATGTATTTATTAATTGCTATTAGTTAATACAAATTTATTTGTAAATAATACTCAGTCATTACAAACATTATGCAATAATTGGTGAGGCCTACAACTATCAAATCATTCAAAAAGTTAAAACTATCTCATTTCATTTCTAAATTCAGACACACAAGCTTTTAAAAATATAACTTATCTCATATCAACTCACTGTCCAAATGACCCTTTACAACCTTATCATTAATTTAGGCAAAATTTTAGATAAGTTTAGCTAACATGTCACTTTTTTAACTTTTGGCTAATCACTCAAAATTTGAATTACACATTGGATTAGGTATCTCACTTTCTATAATAATAAAATAATTTTATCTACTTATTTAATCATTATTTACTTTTTAAATTTTTTTTTTTTTTTTTTCATAATTTCCATCAATTTATATATTAAAATACATAAAAATCCATCTATCAACCTAAATTAACTTCATTTTCAAATACAAAATATTAAAATATCTACAAAATATATTCATAAATGAATGAGAAATAATATAAAATTCATTTGCCTTAGTTTCTGTAGCTCAATAAATTTGTTGAAACTCATAATCAAATTTATATACCAATGCCTAATCCAATACGAGAGTTTTAATGGAAATATTAGCTAAATTTTAGCTAAAGTTGAAGCATGCCTAAGTCAATGAGGATGCTTTGGTTATGTTTGGGTAGTGAGGTGATTTCAGATGATCAGTAAATAGTAATGAAAAATTAATGATAAAATATTAAATAATAATAAATAGTAATGAAAAGTAGGTGAAAAGTAATGATAAAATATTAAATAATCAAACAACTACCCAAACACAGCTTAGGCTATGGCTATGTTTGGTAAGACTACTTCACTAATATTCATAAACAATTCACTACTATTAATAAATTATTCACTATTATTCATGACCTTTTTTACTTTTATTCATAGATCATCCGATATCACCTCTCAACATACAAATGTAGTTGAGGCTCTGTTTAGTAACACAACTGTTCTCAATTATTCTCATATATTTTCTTTACAAACATCATTTAAATATAAAATACTTTCAATTTATAATATTTAATTTTTTCATTTAATCATTACACAATCATTATAATTTTATCAAACTCCAAATTAAAACATAAAAAATAATACTAACTATTCAAATTTCAAAACAAAATAATATTAAAAAATTATATTCAAACAATCTTTTAATTTTATAATATTTTTATTCAATTTTTTCTCGTTCATTTCTCAAAACTTAATAAAACATTTTAACTCAAACTATTTAACTATTATTTACATATATACTAATATATTCTAAATATCAAAATGGGTTACCATCAACATCTCCATTTTTCTTGTTTCTCCATTTTTTATTTTTCTCTCATTCCTCATCAAGTCATCTATCACAACGTCTCCACTGGTCTCCACATCCGCCGATCTGTCTGATGAGGAAGAAAACTGTTCAAATCAATGGTGCATGTGGCTCACGCGCAGCTTACAGTGCTCGTAGGCCTCATGCGCCTCCGCATCAGAAGGAGTTTCCAGCCACCACACGTGGCACCACCGTGGCCAGCGGCCTCGGATCTTTCAGATCCGCCTGCTCCTTTCTTGCTTAGTGCGACGAGTGTCCTAAATGCGCAACTGTCGTCAATGACGGTCTTTTGCTGGTGTATCGGGTCTTCTAGTTGCTATTCTCCTATATTCCTGTTTTCCCTAACAAGCGATCAAGATGATATGGTCGTGATAGTCTCTTACAGTTGGACCAGATCAATGAAATGCAGTGCACCCCTCTCAACTATGGCGTTTAGTCGTATTTTAAAACCACTTTTGAGCGGCATCCCCTTGTGGGACCGGGTTGGAGCCAAGCTTTTGACTTTCCTCTTTTTTATTTTATTTTTATTTTAGTGCTGTTTTTTGTTTGTTTTGGGAAAATTGTCGGGGACTCCCATCCCACTAAATCTTATATCCTTGTAACCAATGTTTTTAATTTCAAAACATTGATTGTAACCGCGTAGTTTATCTATGCAATGATTAACTTGCGAAGAAAAAAAAAATCAAAATGGGATTGAAAGACTACAAAAACACCAACGTCCTTGATGGTGTGGTTGTTTTGCACTTGCTAGTAGTCTGTCTACTTTGAACCAGAGATAGAACCCAAGGGTAATGATCAGTTTATCTTTTTTATACTGTTTTGGGAAACAAATTCAAAGGACCAAGTAAATTACTATCAACAAGGATGAAGGATGCATTCATAACTCAAACCCTTGAAAGAGTAGAACTAGCTGGAGTGCATTTCTAACTCTCTAGAAGGAATAGAGCAAATTTGGGAAGACAGATTGGACCATTATAGGCATGGTGTAGGAAGGTCCACGATATGGGCTAAACATGACTCCATGCCTCTCATTAAAAACTAATGTTTCCTACCCCAGGAATAACTTTAGATCCCATGCATGGCCACTTCCAGACCAAAATGAATATAAATACAAGTGTTCGGTCTACTTCTAATCGCAGTGAACACTGAATATCACCCGAGCCAGTCCTACTGGCTACTGGACGTGAAATTATAGTGTAGAGCGGAGACTTTGCGGATTGATTCTGAAGCTGAAATCCAATGTGAATTGCATAGTTAATACTTTACTTTGTTTACTGAATGTCGTCGGGATTCGTAGAAAAGTAAAGAGGGTGTCTCGAAGTTAGATATTCAAATGATATACCGCCAAGTGAGGTGACGTGTGAGGGCTGCATGCACGCACGTACATGACAACAGCAAAGATGGAGTTAGTAAAGGGTCTCGTCAAGTTGCAGGCTGGCACATGTCAGGTGATACGGCAGAGAAGGATAAAGATAGGTTTACTATCTACGAGCTACCAATATTTAAATTTTAAATATATTATGGAATAATAAATAGATGGTAAAAGTCTATCATTATCCGAGAATGACCAAAAAGAGAGAAATAAAGGGGGAAAAAAGAAAAAGAAAAAAAGTAAGGACGTTTTATGTATGAGGTAATATGAAAATTTTATAAATAAAAATAAAATAATTTGTAAATAGTAATAAAATAATTTAAAATTTTATTAAATTTTGAAAAATGATAGAAAAAATTAAATAAAGAATATTATAAAATTAAAATATTTTTATAATATTATTTTTATTTTGTAATTTGAAAAATTGATTTTTTTTTATTTAAAAGTTTGAAAAAATTATAATGATTTATTTGAAAGTATTTGTATTTGAATGATATTTGAGATAAATATGAGATGAGATGAAAAACTTTTCCAAACATCTACTATTTGATTTCAATTATGGTCTCATCCTATTTAATCTCATTTCATCTCAACATCCAGACACAATTCCAACACAAATATTTTTTAATTTTTAATTTTTAACTTTTTTCATCTAATCATTATTGAATCATTACAACTTTCTCTCAAACTTTTAAACAAAATATAAAAATAATTCAAAATTTGTAAATTTCAAAATAAAAATAAGAAAAATTATATTTACAGTCGTAGAAAGCGTAAGCGCCGTATAATCTCTTTGAAAAAAGTAAATACGAAATACATATGAAAAAAAAAAATTATTATAAATCTCATTTTTTTAAAAATAATTGCACAATACTTATAATTCTAATGTGATAAGTAGCATTATTCTAATAATAATATTTTAATTTTATAATATTTTTATTCAATTTTTTTTCTCTCATTTATCAAAACTATATAAAATATTTTAAATCAAATTATTTTATTACTATTCATAAATTATCTAATTACTATTTATAAATTTTTCATCATGTCGTCTCATAAATTATCAGACTCCTGTAGTTGCAATCTCATTGGCTTGGCCAAAGTTGAAGAATGACTAAAATTTAAATAATCTATGCCAATAAACCCCACATGATTTCTAAAACAATTTAAACTTCTGTCACAGTAGTTGGCTAAAGATGAAGAAATATAATTAATTTACTAAATATTAAAATATTAATTTCTCACTTCAACTACTTGTAGGTGTTTATGCAGGTGAATTTTTTATTGACATTGAAATGAGTACGTTACTAGATATTTGATTAATGAATAAGAAATTTAGATAAAATTTTAGATAAGTTTAATCTCAATTTTTTGTTATTAGTATTAAATCATTTTTGAAAATATGATTTTTTTAATATTAATTTAATTAAAATATAATTATTATTCTTATTAAATTAATAGAATTATAAAACGTGATATAAGTAAATTAAATAAAAAAATTATTAATTTAATAATATTTAATTATTATATCAAAAGTGAATGGTTAATTTAATATGAAGATTGAATTTAAATAAAATAAATAAATATAAATTAGTGTGATACTGGCTAACTTCCTTGTAGTGCTGGTTATTTTGTCCATGTGCATCAGCAAAATAGCTCAACGCGAGCTGCGAAAATCGATGCTGTTCCCAAGACAAATACTAACTGACAACCACAAGTAATCTCTTACAAAGCCAGCGTGATTGATAGTCTGGTAGCGTAAAATGTTTACAACACAATACAAACATCCCATAAAGAGAGAGAGAGAGAGAGAGAGAGAGAGAGAGTTGTTAATTGTTTTACGAAAGACACTCAAATCCCACGCTTCACAGGGAAAGCCCACGTCCGGTTTACGAACAAGTAAATGCAGGGGGTGATAGAGAGACTAGCTATTATTCAATAATTTTTGCTCTATCTAGTGTAGCCACTAGGTCCAGCCGACCAGGACCGTTCCCTGCGCCTCCTGTGCGAGTCATAATCATCCGTCCTACTATATGGAGAGCGTGATCTTCCTCGCCGGTTCTTTGAATAGGAATCTTTGTCTTGCCACCGGCGAGGTGAAAAGCTTGGAGACCTTCTACGACCATACCCTGCACATTTTTGGCTACCAATTAGTCCATGAAAAAAATGGGGTGGGGGGTAGGAAAACTAACTGGCAAGATAGGTCGGCCCACAACTGACCCTTGTATGAAATAAATTATTCTGACTTAATTGGGATTAAAGTATATGACTCAAACCACAACTGAAAGCTGACGAACTGAGCTAGGTTTGAATACGTCATCAACAACTGCTCTAGGTGGCCCTGACCATAATCATAATCATGGTAACCGAGTTTGAAAAATTGTTTCCATGGGCAGAGCCAAAAAAGAAAAATCAAAGGTCACCTTTAGTCACACTTTACAATTGTGCAGTGGAGATCCTTTCTGTTAAAATGATCCTCTAGTTTTAATATGGGCCTACGTCAAGCTCGATTATGTGCTCCCCCAAATTATAGGATCAGCCTAGAGAGCAAAGCACAAAAGGCTGATGAATCAGACAAACTCCTAGAGTGTCTTGCTTAAAGGATAAAGGATCAAATGGAAGCCCCAAATAAAACTTATTAATTATTTGATACACATTTATTCCAGACGCTAGTTTTTTCCTCAGAAACTACAGTGAAGTATGCAAGATCAGGTCACAACCAGTTATAGCGCAACATAACACAATAAACAAATTTCCCCAGGTTACTGCAAGAGTTATTCCAGAATGTACCTCGTCTATTGTCTCTTAAACCTTGATACCTTCCCGGTGTCGGTGTTCTGCCACGTTTCCTTTTTGCCTGCATTAAGTTCACAAATAGCAAAATAATGTCATGGCAGATAAACAATCCAACAGTGTAGTGAAAAAATTGCAGTGCTTTCCAAAAACACCTGTTTGGAAAATTAATACACATCTCAAGAAGATGAGGATTTCCCTCTAAAACAATCACGATACTAATCCACAAAAACATAGGGGGAATTCAAGGAATATTCTAATACTCATATTTTTTGAGTGACACCAGCTACCCTTATCATTGGGGATGCGGTCTGTCATGTACTGAAGGCAGATGTTATAAATAAGATAGGACATCCACCTCAAAGGAATTAAGCAGGACAAGCCTAACAGTCTGCTGCACTTTAACTAGTTGACGATGTATCTAGCGCATCCCAGAAAATTAAAAATGAAATAGATAAAGAACCAGGTCAGATACTGTACTAATGAAGTCTTTTGGGCATACAACCCCCTGCAAAATAGTTGAATTTGATACATCATCAACTGTTAAGAGCATAGATTGTGCACCAGGCTAACAGTCTGGTGCACTTGAACTAGTTCATGATGTATCTAGGGCAACCCAGAAAATTAAAAATTAAAAATGAAATAGATAAAGAACCAGGTCAGATACTGTACTAATGAAGGAAGGAAAGACGGGCATACAACCCCCTGCAAAATAGTTGAATTTGATTCGATCAGTTTTGAATGTCGATGCAGAACTCATGTCGAAGGAAAAGGTTCAACTGTTAAGAGCATAGATTGTGAATTCGATGGAGCTATACAGACCAGACCTGCTGCCACAACTTATCAGGCAACCTTTTCGAAGAAAGAGAACGTAATAAAGAAAATTGTGATTGGTTCTCACTACATGGTAATGATTTAGAACCTTTGATGGAAACTAATACCTTTTCCACAGTTATCAATCGACCTTCAAAGACCGATCGATTCAAATACTTGATACAGCGTTCTGCATCTTCATTTGTTTCCATAGTGATAAACCCAAAACCACGGGACTCTCTAGTGCGAGGATCTGTAACCAGATGGCACTCCAAAACCTGAAATCAAAATTAATATGCAAAGTTTAGCAACTGTTCTCAAAGACAGTGTTCCGAAAGATAATTGATTTCTTCTTGACTCAGAGTTATCAACTTAAATACTGAAGCCTTTTAATCCCCGTAAATTATATTACATAATGAACCCTTGAGTTTGAACTTTGTTTCAGATTAAATCCTAAAGTTTATATAGCATCAATATCCACTCTAAAGTTTTCAAAATCTTTATAATCAGGACTCTCAAGTGAATTCCATTAACTAAAAATTACAGGAACCCTTTACCCATAAAAAAAAAGAACAGGAACCCAAATAAACTCCACTTGAGATTCATTTGAGATTAAACAACCCTTCATATGAACAACACAGGTTATTTCAACCCAAAAAAACCTAGAAGTCAATAGCATCTTCATTAAAATGTATTTAAGTAATAGAGCTTTTAAACATGAAAAAGTAGCTTTCTGATTATTAATATTTTTAGCGTCAAAATACCACATCCAAATTACATAGTGATTTTTAGTATCAAATTATGTAAAGCCCTTTCTTGACTGTACTAATAAAAAAAAGTTACATAAGTTTCTTAATTGTAGTAAAGTGGCATTTGACAAAACAAGGTTATTGGAAATAACAGGCGGTATTATTTTCTATGAGCATTTTAACTGTTTATTTCACATACAAACATCTCTCGACTTCAACTTCAATTACAAAATGGCAGAAACCCCAAGCCATAGCCACGGCAATCAAGTTGGATCCAGGTCATTTTTTATGAACATTCGGGACTCGATATAAATTTAAATAATCAAACCATGTCCATATAAGGGGAAATTATGCATGTTACACTGACTAAAAGAATTATATAACAAGAATCGTACCTTTCCTTCCCTGCCAAAATACTTTTCAACATCACTGGTAGTAACCCTTGTGGACAATCCTGTTACATATAAGTTATTCCCAGGATTGGCTACATCTCCAGAGTGACTCCTGGAGCAAAAACAATTGACTTATCATATAAACTTAATATTATTAAGAAGGGAAGCATCTTCAGATCAACATAAATTTTTATTATTTTTTTATAAGTAAAAGTACACACATATTATGGCATAGCATAAAACAGAAACAAATTTAGGTAAAGATGCATCTATTTCAACATACCGTAATTAATGGTTGAGAACAACTGCATACCTGGACCGACTTCTCCTCGACCTTGAAATTGATCTTGATCTTGACCTTGATCGACGATGTCTGACAGGTGAAATAGAGTCCCGTGGCGAGGCAGACCTAGAAGCATAAACAATAAATAGTCGTGTGCAACTCATAAATACAAATTTATGGACAAAATCAATGAAAGGAAACTCACCTTGCTTCCCTTGAGTATGACATCTACCAGTACACAAAAACAAGAACATATCAGACACCCTTCAATTTCACTGAATTTGAACTATGACCCATCGTGGCATGCTATGTATATGTATAAAGTGTGTATGTAGTCAGCTACAAGTTTCAGCGGCATTAAATCTTTTACTTTCAGAGAACTCACCCACACACAAATTATGAGACAATAGAGACACGCGCAGGAACAAGCGCGAGCTAACTCATCCATATAGTTCTAAGATTTCAGATATTTCCAAATTTACAGTTCTAAATTTCTAGCTGTTATACATATATATCTTGCATTTTCTCAGCAACCAAGCAGATAAGATTCATATCTGACCTAATAGAAACTCATACACCCAATAAAATCTCTATATACAAATATCTAAACTTTTCTTGCCTCCGAGGTTTAAACAAACTCACATCAAAATAAATCAAACAAAAACCTAACTCGAAGCCCTAGCTTTTTCCAGAAGAGGGAAATCTTGAAAAACGCGAGCCATCGTAGCTTTACCTTGGCGGAAGATTCGCGGAGTCAGCTCGGGTGCCCTAATACAGTGAGCGAACCCCTGATCTGCTTGCAGATTCTGAAAAGCTTTGCATAAAGCGAATCGTCGAAGAGTGCAGTGCGGAACCACGTGTGTGAGAAATCGTAATGGAGCTTCCCACGTGCAAACTGAAATCTACTGGCCCGGTATTTATTGGGCTTGGGCTCTTTTATTCTAGTACTATTATTTTAAAAGATTCTGCTACGTATAAATAAATTTAGATAAATTCTATTTGCAGTTTTGAAGTGGAGATTGTATGCGCAGATACATACTTAAATGAGAGAAAATATTATTTTAGAATGGATAATTTTATAATTTTATAAAATTTTAAAGTTAAAATAATCTAGACCTGCACATGCAGTCCCCAAGTGAAGACTGTACCTAGTATTGCTCATAAATTTGCGGACCGATATGCGTAATGACGTTGATGTAGATGATATTGTCGGATGTCAATGTTATAAGAAAAACTCTTCTTTCAAGCATTTTTGGGCACCGAAGCGCACCAAAGCTGACTTGAAATGAGATTTAATGAAACGGTGCGCATGGATAAAGTGGGGAAGACGAAATTTGAAGTGGTTTGCGGGAAGAGACCGAAACGGCGTGTTTTGATTTTATGAACCATCGATGGCTCTTTGCGAATCGCCGTGCTTCATCCAGTTTCTTCAACAAGTTCAACCTTCATCTCAATCTTGTCCATCCTACAATCAGCCACTCTCTCTACAAAGTCTCTCCTCCTGTACTTTTCTTTTTCAAAGCTTTAGCATTTTTCTTTCTTTGACAACACACCCACTAATTGGTTCCAAGGATACCATTGATATTGATGGATTTTTTTTTTAAAAAAAGGTGTTTGGTTGCTGAGAAAATATTGTGGAAATATAGAAACCGAAAGCTCTGGTCTTTCTCACAAAAATGATTTAAGTATAATGCAAGTGTTTAATATTGAAAGCATCTATTTATTGTACACACGAAAAAATGCTAATGATTCCTACTGGAAAGAGCAAAACTCAGGCTACATATGTGAATAAAAATATAAACCTGAAATTACTCTGCCCCACTCTCCCACCGAAAAAAGGAAAAAAGAGAGATGAGTCAGCTTATGTTGAACACTTTTTCCTTCAGAGAAGCTTTTTATTTAAGTAAAAACTGGAGTGAATCTTTCTTATATACTAACAGTGCAAGCGAAAAATCGTTGACTCTCATGAAAGAATGTTTTTGTTTTCCATTCTTGGACTCGACCATGGCCAATGATGATTTTTCAGCCAGAGAGACCATGGTGGTATTTTGGGGAAGACGAAGGGGATTTGATTTCGACGAAGGGGATTCCGTTTATTGGTTTTCACATAATGGCGACTTGGGCGTGTCCTATTTTCTTCAAAAAGCATCCTCTGGTCTAGCCTTTGTGCATGTCTTCTTCTCCTCTGCGTTTCTAGTTTTTTTTTTTTAATATAATAAACTACGTCAGCAATTGGTGCACAATCGGTATACAAGATTGCTTGTACCTAGAAGAACTGATGTTATAAATAAAAAAATACAAAAAAAAAGAGAGAGAAGGGGATGGGGGGAAAGAAAGAAGAAAACAAATAGAAGAGAAAAGAGCTTCATCTTCTCGTCGTTGAGAAACTATCTATCTACACACGAGTTCACAAAATCTCCATGTTCATCTTTTTCATTTGCTGCAGATTTTTATCTCTATCTGCTGAAACATTTTCTCTGTGGGTCTCGTGGGGCTCCTTTTTTTTGGTTTTTGGATTTTACCTGGCGCGAGTAATATGTTTGTCATTCTATTTCAATCAATACTCATAATTTACCAATTTTTTGCCTCTCAGACGTACACTTTTCTGCGTTCTATTTTTGCACTGCTCAGTTGAGTAGGAAATGTTTGGAGTGGGAAACATATATTGCAGAGTTTTTTGAAAAAATGACGACAGGTATGGTGCACGACCGGAAACATATTAAGAAGCAAATGGGTTGCATGGTTGGGTTCCTTCAGATCTTCAACCGCAACCAAATTCTCACTAGTAGGTTGAGCAAAACACGACAAAGAAGGCAACTTTGATTTACGATGCTTATCGCTGTTAGAGATTGTAGATCCTTGGAATTAGGAAGTTCTGAGATGAGTTTCAGATAGGAGGTTGGGAAAAAGTTTGCGTACGTGGCTAGTTTTCGAAGGTCTGTGCCTTAGTTTTTGGGACAACTTTGAGCAAACTAAACGAAACATTTGATTTTGTTGAGAGAAAAGTTTGTTCATTTATGAGATAGGAAAGAAGAATGGTTACCTGAATCATCATCCTCCCTCTTCTCTAGCCTTTGTACCTGGTTTGAGAAGAACACCATGGCTTACCAACATATTGATGTTGGGTTGTAGTTAAATGGATTCAAAAATTCGAAATCCCCTTGAACGATTTTGCCTCTGCCTTATACCTGATCTCCAAATCTGCACCGTTATTAAAGGTTGACTTTTTGACTTGCCATGTTGGATGGGTGCGCGTATAGGTGCACAAAGCCGCTTACAAGTAGAATTTTCCTATTTTAAAATAGCCTTATTAGGTACAAGTGATTTGGCGCATCAAACAGTATAAAGACAATTTTTTTTATTGAAAACAAAATCAAAAAATGAAACATTTTGAGAGAAGAAAATGTCCTATGTTTCATGAAAATCATTTCCGTTTTCAATTCGTACCGTTTCATTAAATGATGGATGTCTTACATGTCAGCCTCAGTGTGCGGTTTGATGCGCGAACTTACTTGCAAAAAGACTTTTCCTTTTAAAATTTATACATCACACACTGACACGATTTATGTGATATAATTTGATTTTGAAGATAAATTTTAAAATTAAATCTTATAATTTTAGTCTTATAATTTAAGTGATGTGGATGATGTGTTTTATACACTAATTTGATAATAGAATAACACATTTTGTTCGTATCAATTTTACATTTTTTTGTTGTAAGAAAATGTAATAATTATATTATTATCTCATAAATATTGTCAGTTTTTAGGATTATTAAATAGCTAATATTCTTCCAATCCAAATTTTAAAATAATAATATTAAATATAGTTTTTGAATGTGTGAAGTCCGTGCACTCTCTTTGAAAAAGTGTGAAATTTGTTATTAAAAAATTAAGTTTTTCATGTGAGTCCAATATTTAATTATTGTTTTTAAATAAATTGCGAGAAACTTATCTGATGAAATCTTATCATGAACAACAACTTTCATGAGTTTCTAGCATTAATGCTTGCAGCCACACATAGTTGCCACAGTCAATAGTAGTTCTCCCACGAACAAATAATTTCCATTTATATAAGAAGAAACGGTACAATTATAAATTCTCTATTCACATTAATTGCATCGGACAACATTGGTTTCTTTGCCTGTTTACCTTTTCATTAGAGCATCGATATATTTTCCATCAAAAGCAAAAAACTTCAAGCCCATGCATGGACACCAACGAGGAACAATACTAAAAACACTGCCTGAGACATATTACGAGCTCAAACCTCTAATGTAATGCCAATCATAGGGCTTGAGCTTTGTTGCAGAGATACTATAGCTCGTATATGTCTTGTCCCAGTGTCCTGTTGTCACCGAAAGAAGAAGACACTATCATATGTGTGATAAAGTTTGGTCATAGAAACTTTCACAATTTCTTGTTAGATTTGCGTTGGTCTTTCCTTCGAAGAATGTGATTGCCCTGCATCATCAGACCTCCCCTTTATCATGAGAAGTTTTAAATATTTATTATGTGACTGTCAAGAGCTCTAACAACACTCCAAATTTATTACTTAGCCAAAAACACAAAAATGGTGGGTGTGGAGGATGGCCTCTATGGTTATTATTACTCCTAATTTAAAACCAAAAAATAAAAAAAAATTTACTACAACTAGCTTTAATCTTGTAACCTATTGTATAAATACCATACCAAAGAAAAAGAGATTTGCGAGAGGGCATCAAAGCAAATAATGTTAAGTTGTGTTGAGAGAGAGAGAGAGAGAGGGGAGGGGTAGGTCAATAAATAAGCAACAATAAGAGGTGCAAGAATAAAAAATAGTAAAAACTGTGGAAGACAAAATCGTTAGAGATTACTAAACTCAAAGTGTTACGTTGAGAATAATAAAATGAAGAAAAATGCCACAACTGAGCCCTGACCAGAGCAGATAACTTATGAGACAAAATCTCAAGAGTCTGAACAAATTAAAGACAATGCAGTGGCATGATAGCTGAAAATTTTGACATTAATTATGCAAAGTCAAACATAACTCAGATTCAACCCTTGAGGAAGGTTTCAATGGCTTAAAAAAAGAAAGGTGTCATTTCAGGGCCCGGAGTCTTGATTGCACACTTGACCCCAAGGGTTCCAGTGATAGAAGTGAGTTCGATAAATAATAGTACCCGTCGAGGGATTTTAGCAGAGAAGTAGAATACATCCTAGTTTGCATGCTTTCGCTTTGCAATAAAGAAGATGTTTGATTGAGCTAGTCGGTCTAAAGTCGTTTCCATGCTGTTCACCACAATGCCAGGGAAGTCCTTGGAAATCTCATTTGAATCAGGAATGGATCTCCATGTATGTGATTGAGATGAGTATTAGACCACAATTGGCGCAATCAGGACTTTTAAGTACATTAAGAGCATCCAAGATAAAAACTTGACCCCACCTAAACAAGTATGTATCCCAATCAATATGAGACAAATATACCAAAATTTGTTGCAGCATAAAAATGACAATAAAAAACGCCAAAACTAAAAGAAGATTAATATCTATAAAAGTAGCAAGGCAAGGTTCTGGAGGCCTTTTGACAACATAGATATCACAAAACTAAAGACATACATGATGTAAATGCTCTGGACTATGGATAATAACTAATCCTATACTCCATGTCCCAAAGACACCGGCATCTATAAAGTCTGCAGAGAAGAAACTTTAAGGCTACTTTGACATAAGATATTGCATACAAACATCATCAAATTTATTTTCTGCAGCCTAGTTCTAGGATGAAGTAGATTAAAGAAGCACAATAACATCTGCTGCAGTTAAAAATTGTATACCCCATATGAAAAATATAAGGGTAAGTGGTGTATGAGATCTCACATTGCTTGGGAATGAGACTTTCTTGCTCTTTATAATGTTCCAATTGAGCTCCAATTGTATTATTGGCTAGTCCTTTTGGAGTATAGTCTATGTGGTTGGGCCTTCCATTGGGGCATTATAAATGGTATCAAAGTCTATCTCAATCAGAAATGTAGGACTTGAGTCGTGCCACCTATGATGAACTGGTTTGAAGAGGACGTTGAGAATTTAAGGGAGAAAGATTGTGATACCCAATATGATAAAGATAAGGGTAGGTGGGGTATAAGATCCCATATTGCTTAGAAATAAGACTTTCTTGCTCTTTATAATGTTCCAATGGAGTTTCAATTGTATCATTGACTAGTCATTTTAGAGTATAGACTATGTGATTTGCAAAAACTAACATATATATTTGATCAAATTGATGTCCCACCTTATACTTTGTCAATAAAAAATACATTTCTTCAAATTATCAATGAAAAGTAAAAAGAAAACGTACTCAGTGCATTCATTTAAAGTAGTAAGTAGCTTTGAGATAGTGTGACTAGTGATCTAAAAAATGGGTCTGTTACTATTCTCTTGTATCTCTGCGAAAGCTACCATAGCATTTGCAAGAACCATGGGATTATTGTCAGATATCAAATCCTTGAGAGATTCCAAGAAGCCTCTGTCCTCGACTAATTCAGCATTTATGTCATAAAGTTTCGCAACACATATGGTTGTTGTCTTTTGAACATATGGATCATCATCCTATCAAAATAAAATATAAAGAAGATCTCAGAACACTGGGTTAAAACTCAAAGAATAGATTACTAACTGAGATAGGGTAATTGATGTCATGGTCCAAGTGACTCATCAAAAGTTAATGCTCAGTTCCCAGAAATAGGAAAATGTGGCAAATATGTCATCTTTAAATCACCTTAAGACATCTCTAGAGTGGATCACACAAATACTCTCTGATTTTATCAACACGTATGCATCCCATTGTCCGCACAACCAAGGCTCGAATCAAAGGATTGGGGTCTTGTGAATCCTACACAAATTCCCATAAAAGTATAAGTTAATTAGAAATGCTTAAAAAGATTATCATAGTAAGTCGAACATATTAGGTTTCAAAATCATTCAAAGTAAAAGAGATTAGCAATACTGTTCAACATAATATGAAATAGAAATGTCACATAACTAGGATTGAGGGGCATTTTTTAACCCAATGAAGGAAGGGATTCTTTAAAACAAACACAATCAATTCCTTTGTGAACTGTTCGGTTTTGCTATCCTATGAGGTACCCCTTAAAAATTTTGTGCATCTATGTATGTTTCCAGTGAAGTAGGGGTTGGGCGCTCGTTTTGAAATTCGGATTCAATTAATACACTAGAAGAAGAAGAAGAAGAAGAAGAAATCTAGACTGTGCAAGATAGAAGATTCAATTATAGTTCGTACCTTCACAGATGTATTTACTGCAAGTATTGCTAGGTCAGGTTGCCTTTTAGCATAATTAATAAGATACAGATAAACAAGTAAGCTTGCCATTATAAATTTAGAGGGAGAGAGAGTTGAAACCAACATATTATGCAGCCAATACTGCAAGGGTATCAAAACTACTCTACTAAAGGGTACGACATCTAAACCCACAAAAAAATTTTACATTTCTTGTAACAAAGGGATAATAAACTTCCATAGATACTACAAAGTTTAAGGAAATCAAGCACACATATATATGAATAGAACCCAATTGCTGCAAGCTGGCAACAGTTACAAACAAATTCTTAGAATTTTGTTTTTTGTTTTTATAACAAATTTTATTGATCAAAGAATAGGCATAGCCATATACAGAAATCTAAACAAAAAAAACAAGAGCATGCCCTTCACTACGTAGGCACATTATAGACAAGAAAATCATGTAGGTCCATGCCATTGAAGTCAACAGTAATGGCCCAAGTACAAAGTGTTTTAAAAAATAAATCCTTCAACTCCTCCTACGATCTCTCATTGTCTTAAAATGTCTTGTCATTACACTCCTGCCATAAACACCACATAATACATAGAGGGATCATCTTCCAGACAACTTTAATCTGTTGCATGCCTCTTTTATTTGTCGAGCTGGCCAGCATTTCCACCATTATCTCCGGCATAACCCAAAACAAGTCTCATCTCCTGAACATCACATTCCATAATACTCGACCTGTCTCACAATGTAGTAAAAGATGGTTTACAAACTCTCCCCCTTCTCTACACATGCAACACCAATCTACATGATTACCCTTCATTTCTTCAAGTTGTCGGTTGTGAGAATCTTCCCGAAGGAGGCTGTCCACACAGCATACCATTACACACAAAATGCCTTTGTTCTCATATTATATCAAGACCAATTCTGTCCACTTTCCTTCGTCAACAGGGATTCACAAGGAAGTTTACTTGTCTGGCTGAAAAATGCATTATTTTTTAGGCAATTTGGTTGGAGGGGGATTTGAACCCAGGTCATGACACCACCAAAAGGGTGCAGAAGCCACCACACCACAACCATTGGCTTAAAAACGCATTCAAAATAGCTCGTTAAAACTATCCTGAAATTATTTTTCTGATACTAGTAATTATGTCTTCTCACAAAATGATTATCTCGTACTTCCAGCACCAAGCTGCTTAGGAACGGTTCAGCCAAAACAATTCTCCTCCAGATTCAATGACCCACCCCTTCAAGTGACGCTTCAAATTTTGAACTCCTCAAGAGTAAAGATACCTTTGACATTTATTCTTGAAACCTAAAAAGCAATAAAAATCATCTCTTCCTTCCAGCTCTTAAGTTGCTCAGCAAGCTGGACACAATATTCTTCTAGCTACAATCGCCAATGTCCTATTTCTTCATTTTGCCCTCTAAATTTTGAATCCCCCCAATATAAAGGCAGTTTATATATTTACACCTAAGCTCCAAAAACAATATACTACACCTTGGATTTAAGAGTGATAGCAAAACAACTTGTACATTTTGTTTTGTTTCCCCATGTTTCCGCTACAATCAAATAGAAGATCGGATTTTTTATCATTAGTTATTAAATCCTCCCATTTAAATAGATAAAAGTATAATATATTTGCAAAAATTGTTTTGAAAATAAGGAACATTCCCGGATGGTTTTATGGCCTTCTTCTATCACACATTGTTGCTTTGGGCTTCATCCGTAGTATGGAATGGAGCGAGCTTTAATGACTTTTATGCTACTTTTCGTAGCGGGTAGTTTGTAATTAGGCTTTTTTCTTGTATACTTTCTATGTACTTGGGTGTTGCCTATTTACGTGGATTAACAAAACTTCTTACTTATAAAAAAATATATATATTTGCAAAATCTTGGAAATGTTATAGATGTATATCAAAACCTCACGCATCACAAATTATACACGACACTTCGGCTCAATCAAATAGAAAGCAATCAACTCAAAGAACCTTTCGCTTTGTCGTATTAGCAATCAGAAAAACTCAGATTTACTTTCCTTTACGAGCGATTTCTCAGCCACCAAACAGAGCATCAAGCTCGTCATGACCAAAGCTAGAACATAAATTTAATCTCTACAATCTAGAAAACGTGACAAAATTTCAAAACGCCAAATCCGATGAAAAACGAGGATTTGGAATCATGGCAGCTCATCTCTGCGTGTCTTCGTTTTCTCTCTCATTTTCTATCAGAATCGAGGAAGAAGAACGGTTATGGCAAACATGATTTCATCCTAAATCACTGTGCTATAGCTTAACTCCGAGACGATTTGCGAACCAGTTTGGACCGTTGTGCTTGACTAGTACGAGCCGGATTAATTTCGAGTCGTGTTTGTTGTGCACTGCTTATTGTACAACGTAGCAGTTTTGTTATTTTGATGTTCATCCGGTTTTGAAGAGTTAATCTTTTTTCTCTAAATTGAAATGAAGTAATTCTATATGCAATCGTGAAGTAT